>NC_056674.1:52107500-52187500 GCF_018350195.1 Panthera tigris
CCTCTGTGTCTCCCCCTCCCCGCACCAAACCCCTCTACTAACTAAGGTAAAACATACTAGCAACTTCATAAGTGCCTTCCGAAAGATTTTTTTACCCTCGTATTTTATGTGTCTCCTACATATGGGTGTACACGCACATATACGCCCAGATATGTATTTGGGGCTTTTGAGAGGTCGCCTTTCTGGTAGTTTTGCTTGATTGCACACGGACTCCTTCTTTGCATGCTGTTCTGTATCTTTCTTTTCTCGTCTGACTATAGCATGATATTCCATGATGCAGATATACCATGATTCATGCACTTCTTCTGCATACTGAATGTGTTAAAGGGCATTCATTTGGATTCTAAAGGTTTCTGCCTGCGCTCCCACCTGGCCTCAAGTGGGGAGACAATGAGCATCTTTGTTCATAGTCAGACTGATGCTTTTATTTCTGTGGGATGGATTCCCAGGTGTGGGATTGCTGGGCCAGACTCTACATTTGTAAAATGGATTTTTATCAATCTAATGGATTGTGCTGAAGAGAGCCAAAAATCTTGATAGAAACAGTCAACTGAGAGCAAATTTTTTACATGTAAAAGTGGATGGTAATTAAGAGAACACACATTAAAAAGAGTCATTTGACCAGCATAGCACAGTATTAATTGATTTTAATGTCTGGAAGTCGTTGGATTCCAATATTTGGGGATGAAGAAGCAGGTGGGAAGGCCACGAGTTATGCACACCTATTTTGCACCCGGTATTAGGAAGTAGCTAGCTTACCGTTGGCTCCTGTTTTTTGTAGAACATAACTTTTTCATGGAGAAGAATGGCCTGTGATGGAGATGCTTCCGGAGAAACCAGCCTGGGGGAACATGGGAGAGACAGAGCTAGTTATGAGGCACGGTCCAAGTTCACGTTCTGGTGTTACTGTCTACGGGCCGAGCAAGATTGGGCGAGTCATCCATCTACTGTTCAGGCCTCCTTTTTAAAAACTGGACTGAGTTCTTCTATTTGTGTGACAGGGCTGTCATACAGGTTAATAGATTAAATGTATTAGTATATGTAACACAGACTCTGAATAAGTGTTACCCAAAGAATGGGAGTCATCATATTGGTTTTCAGATTATTTTGTTGGTATTGTTAGGAGGCCTACCTTAAAGAGTTCTTCTCAAAGTATTAGGTAGTGTTGAGTCAATGCTTTAAGGGAAAAAACCTCAGGGCACCTGGGTGACTTAGTCTGTTAAGCGTCCGACTGTGTATACTCAGGTCATGATCTCACTGTTGTGAGATCGAGCCCTACATCAGGCTTTGTGCTGACAGTGCAGAGCCTGCTTGGGATTCTCCCTCTCCCTTTCTCTCTGTCTGTCCCATGCTCTCTCTCTCCCCTCTCATTCTCTCTCTCGAAATAAATAAACATTAAAAAAATAAAAGAACCTCACTTTTTACAATATAATAAGCCCACACGAAAATGCAATTTACCCTGAATTCTGCATCTCTGAAAACTGGTGTGTGTGTGTGTGTGTGTGTGTGTGTGTGTGTGTGTGTGTGTGTGGCTGGCGATGGTTAGTTTGTAGGGGATGTGGATATTTGTCTGTGTTTTATTGATGTGTATATAGTTTGGGTACTGGAGATGGGGAAAGCGAGCATTTGAAACCCACAGCAAATTATGCAAATTTCCAAGGACCTGAGGTTCGGAGAGGTTAAGTACTTTGCCAACAAGTCGCCTTGTGGTGAGTGGTAGTGTGGGTTACAAACCAACGGCTGTCTATGTCTGAGGCCCATGTTTTTTCCACACAGAGGAGACCAGAGGAGAAGGGAAGCCATAAAGGGCATTTTCCAATATTCAGAAGTTGTTCTGAGAGTCACTCGTCCTTTCCATGCTGTCTTGGGTAAGGCAGGAAGTAGATTCACGAGACCTGGAAGGAGTTGAAATATGAGGGTTGGAGCAACAACTCAGAAATTCTGGTTAACTGAAGATAGCATTCTGGTTTACTGAAGGCCCACTCTGTATTACAGAAAAACACAAACTTTATTCTTTGAGTGTCTCTGAGACCTAGCTTCTTCGAACCAGTCCCCTCCATTCGCATTTCTGGAACTTTCCCTCTGTGCAGAAGGGCGATAACTCACCCAGCCCCTGAGCTCTGCCTGTAATCTCTTCTTCTACTCCGATGTCACTCTTCTTTGCCTTCTTCAGAAGCTATTATATGACCTCCAGATTTCTCTTTGACTCCCTGTATTACCATTAGAAGACATCTACACTGGGAAATCGCTCAGTTCCTGTTTTTGATTAATATTTTATCAGCCGCAAGAGGAAATGGTATTCTATAGCAACACTAATAAGTAATTGAGCAGATGAGATGCTCCTGCTAGCTTTGGTAAAAAGTACAGGCAAGGTTACAAGTCGAGAGCTCAGGATAATAAAGTCAGGTGTCTGAATCGAATATCTGATAGGGTTAAAATATAACACTGGTACGAGCAGAAATCAAGTGCGAAATCCCTTTTTGAGCAGTGGCTTGCCGATCTGTATTTATTGACTCTAGTAATAATAATGGTAAGAATTACTACCTTCATTTAAAGCCGCATATCTAAACCAAAGGGCCCAAACTGCTAATTTTGTAGTGTTTAATATATACCATTATGTATAAGTTCAAGGTGATTGAGTAGACAGCGACAGACTGGATACGGTAGCCCCCAGCAGATGCTGAGAATCCCACTCACCCCACTGTATTCAGACGGTTCTAAGAGAGAGGAAGCAGCAGAGGCATCAGTAATAATACCATCCGGTAATTACTGAATCATAAATGTTTGGGGAGCTGAAGGTCACTGGCTTAGTAGCAACCCTAGTCTGTCCTTGTGCATTTTAAATGCTTGTATTCTATATCCGGGTGGTGGTATTTTAATTCCCACCGGACAGTCTGAATGGGGGGGTGGTGGGGAAGAGCTATTTTTACATAATATATTTTCTTCATCATGGGTGAAAAGACTTTTTTGTTTTTCGTAACGTGATGGCCTTCAGTAAGTGGAAATGACTTTAGCACATCACAGCGCGTCTTCTTTATAGAAATACGTTACGTGTTCCTTCATACATGGTGTCCAGCATGGGGGCGTCTGATTTATGGGAACATGACCCTCGGGGGCATCAGGAAACAGCTGCATGCACATTCCCTGCAGGAGGCCAGGCTGTCATGAGAGGCCCAGAATACAGTCAGGAACGGGAGAGTGTGGGCAAGAAATTGCAGGTAAGAACACAGCACCTCTGTAAGAAATACCAGTGGGTTTTTTTTTTCTTTCCTTGAGTATTTTATTCACATTTGCTACCATACTCAAGCACAATTCACTTAGGTCTGTATTTCTTGTGTTTCACACGGGAACTTTCATTAAATTGTGGCAATTCCAATTTGCGTGGTTATCAAGTCAACATCAAATAACGTGAACTGTGTTCTTAGCCTGTAAACCTCACTTTGTAAATCTCTGATGCACTTGAGTTGATTCCCTTCTTTGGGCTTCCTTCTCTTTATAAAGTTACCATTTTTATTGCTAAGGTACTGTTATTGTTGGTTTTTAAGGGAAACTGTCATAACCACGCCTGCCGTGGGAACCAGACATTATGGACAATGCAGCCGTGTATGATCTTGTTGTTGCTGTTGTTTAAAACTATTTTCCATCAGACACTTCCTTCTCCATCTCTCTTCGTTATAATCCAACTTAATTAGTAAAATTTAATTGATTCCACATTTGTCACTTAGCTAATGAATTACTAGCATTTTAAGAAATAATATGTAACGTCTATTAACGGAGGTTAAAATACACAGGTTGCTTAATGTCTTCTGATAATACGCATTTTTTTAATAGAAAGCCAAATAGAAAATATTTGCCTGCAAGAAATAGTTCTTGTGGTTCTTAGTTTATAATCAGAATTGAGGCGCAAAATGCTTTGGAGCCTCCAGCACATTTTGTAGGGGGCATTGATGAAGAAAACCCCTTTTCTCTCTTTTTAAACAATCTTCTCTACCCCTGGGACCCAAGAGGGAGCAAGGGCAGCGGTGTGCTGGAGAGAGACTTTTGCTGTCCGGAGCCTGGAGCCAGGGGCAGACCCTGCTTCAAACAACTCCTCCTCTTCTTCTCCCAGTTCGTCCCCAGCCAGTTCGTCCCCAGTTGTGGTGTCTCTGACCCAGGGCGTCCACGGTTTGAGAGTCACCCGAAGCTTTAGGAAGATCAGCACTGCTTTAAGAAAAAGGTCTGAGGGGGGGGAAAAAGTGTAATTCTTTTCCTTCCAAACGGTGATATAAAAATCATATAAGCATGATTTATCATTTGATTGGAACATTATATTTTATGGTCGTAAAACACATGTATCGTCTGATCTGCCTCTGACATCTAGTAGGCCATTCTGCCTCTTATAATTTTGATGAAAGAGCATCCACAGCAGTATGTTGGTGCATCCACGGCCCTGGTCATTAACGTGTTGTTCTGGAGCTACCTGGAAGAGAGGAGTGGGCTCAGAGCACCCAGAGGAGGGGCCCCATTCCATCAGTCCTGGAAGGGGGCGGGTGGAAGGAGAGAGAAGTAGGCATTGCTTCGGGCTCCTGCTGATCTGATGGCCTTGAAGGTGCGGGTGGTTCTGGATCCTTCCACTAGGAAGCATGGCGGCCCTGAGACATCTTTCCTCTGACCGTCATGAACAAGGATGCCAGTGCACGGGCTCTAATGCAAGTGGCTCGCCGAAGGTACACGTTGAAATGGGAAAGGTCCCAGCAAGACTGTATAATATGCAGACAGAGTGCAAAATGAAAATGTGAGGCTCCAGCAAGGGACAGAGAAGTTCATGTTTCCTCTCCTGGGCCCACCACCCCAATCTTGAGCGGACAGGTATCCCCCAAATGATTGCAACCTTCACTGTGGGACACACTTGGGACCTGGTTCAGGGTGCACACAAGTCTGTTTCTCCAGTCACCAGCCCGGTGCGCTAGGGTCCTGCCAGCCCAGGGCTGGGGAGGACTGCAGGCTTTCGTGACCTCCATCCTTTCCCACAGCCATGCCTAGGTCCCCGCCAGGAATGCAGGGCAACAGGGGGAGGCTGGTGTCCCTGCTGAGGAAACCTAGGTTGAAGGTGACAGTGGTCTCAAGGTGTACGGGCTGAGAGGGAAAGGCTGGCTTGGCCCAAGGTGCCAGTGGGCAGAGAGCAGGTGGCTGAGAATCCATCCTAGCTGGGCAGTGTTGGGGGCGGGGCAGATAGACACCTGAGCCGAGACTCTCAGGCCCCAGCACCTGCTCCTCCGTTCCGCCAGACTTCACTCCCAAAGCACAAACTCAGACCTAAAGTTGTAAGAATTACAGCGTAGTGAGTGACGAGCTCTGAGCCCCAAGCACGGGGCCCTGTGTCACCGCACCGGCCCTGGGTCCCAGGAAAGCTCACTCCCGCGCAGTACTAATGGGGAGCGTTTCCAGATCACGGCTTCCGGGAGGCCAAATCACAAGCTTGTGAATTGAATGGAAAAGCTTTTGATGAAAACTGTAGTATGTGGTCTCTTCTTATTTCAAAGTGAGTTTGAAGCAAATCAAAACGTGAGCCCCTCCTGCTCTTGGTGAGGTTCATGTGTAAACATTTGTCAAAACACATGGAGACTCTATGCTTTAAATGGATGCAGCTTATTATATGTAAATGATACTTCAACAAAGTTGATTTAAGAAGACAAAACAACGAAAAAAACCAAAACCCTGCTCTGGAGGGATGAAAGACTGCAGGAACTGAGGACAGCATTGACTCAAGTTGGTGGCAGGAGTGTCTTTTCCATCTGGTTTGTATCCCCTTGGATTGAGCAGTTTTTACTGCATTTAACCATGTGTGTGTCAGTCACGCTGTGCACCTCCCGGCAGGCTGGGCCTTTAACAAAGTATGTTGAATCTTTGTAATAACCCAACGCGGGGGGGGTTACTCTTCAGTGCACTGGTCTTCGGTCGGGGTGGTTTTGCTTGCCGCGGGACATTCGGCACTGTGTAGAGACAGATGAGGTTGTCGCCTCTGGGGTTGGGGGGCGCTGGAGGGAAGGTGCTGCCGGGCGTCTAGAGGGTGGAGGTCAGGGATGCTGTTACACATCCTAAACGCACAGGAACGCCCTCACCACAAAATGCCAGCGGTGCCCGTGTCGAGAAACTCTGCTGTGTCCCATTGTGAAAGATTCAAGGTGGTTACGCCGTGGGACTAGGAACTGGGAGGGGTGGAGATGTTAACACAGCCCACTGCCATTTCCATCTCGTTTACTAGGCGTAATTAGCGAAGAATTAACAGCAGAAGATTGCTCTCACCAATGCCTACCTAGAAAGCCCTCTTATTCAAGGTGCTAATTAGAGTGTTTTGTTGCCAGTAAAAACAAGAGTCAGATTTCATGATTGATTCATGATCATTTTAAAATTAATGCTGCTATTATCATACAAAGTAGTGGTAAGTGGAGGTAAGAGAATTTTTGCTTTGGGATACTAAGTCAACATTACAGTAAACACACAGCAAACCCATTTATCTCGGGCTTAATGCTTTGTTGTTTCTTCTAAGCATTTCTTAGGTGCCTTTGGGCTTTTTAGCATTCTTTGGCAGTCGTAATTTATTAATTGATTTTTAAATTTGGCTTGCGAAAATGAACTTTAGTTAGGGGTTTGAGGAGAATGAAAAGGCCTGTGTGTGTTTCAACGGCTGAGTCTTCCTGTCCAGCGTTGGGGATCCGCAGAAGCCAGACAACCTGGGGACCAGGCGGTGTCTGAGGCTCCCAGCTTCCTCACATTGCGGATGAATTGCGGACGAAGAGTCAGCCGCTTAGACAAGGTCTTTCCATCGTATAACTTTCAATGAAAATCAGTGATACTGAGTGGCTCTTCATCAAATGCATCTTAACAGCCTCCTTGAGGTGAGTGGGTCTGTTGAACTATTTGGCACAGGGGTTCTTAGGTTTGTTTTGTTTCTGTTTTGTTTCGTGTTTGGTTTGCTTGTTTTGTTGTTCTGTTCCCTGGCAGGCAGGCAGTCTGAATACGACTTCTCAGAATGGTTTTAAGTGCATACTGTAACATACCTGGGAGTCTAAAGGCCACCAGCTATCCTGAAACACAGTTCTGTGCCCTGCCAAGGCACGTGTTGAAGCAAAACCAACATGCGATGCTAGTCGCAGCTTCAGAAATCTCTCTTAATGTTAAGAGTTTTGTGGCTGTCTCCACATGGAGATCTGAAATTCTTCCCCCTGTGAAATTCAGCTGGACAATTTCTGCATCTAGCTGCTGATCCAGATAGCGATGATGATAATTTTTAATATCATAGACTGCTTATACTATTCTGTACTACTCAAAATGCTAAGCATTTTGCAGCACACTATCTCATTTAACCCCCCTCCCGGTCAACAGGCAAGAAAACAGGCTCAGACACTCACCATCCAAGTTCCAAACCTGTGCACGCTCTTAATCCCCTCCCAATTAATCGTCTCACTTTCATTACTGTAGATGGCATTTCCATTTGGCGTGATTCTTTGGAGTTTCATGTCTCATGAGTCTTGGTGTACGTTGGGTGGAGATACTTCCTGGGTTCTCACAATGCTGGTAGCCAGAAATGAGGCAAACTAAAACAAAGATCTCAGTTTGGCTTCCCAGGCTAAATGTAAACTTGGACGTTCAGCAATTCTGGGAATTTGCCTTGAGGGACAGCAAAAGCAAGGACAGAATCATCACTCTCCAGGATGGATCATTTCACGAGTATTTTCCTCTTTGTTTTTCCTGAGGATGACACTGGAGGCAAACCCTTTCCCAGACCTCCCTTCAGTCAGGATGGTTCCAGTGTTTAAATTCTGCAGCCTGTTTGTTGCAAATAATAAAAAATGTGATTATGGATATTACTATCTTATCTAAGACATCATTATCTCACTCCCCAAAACTAATGTGTGTTTTGCTCCCAATTCTAATTTTTCCCAAATGGGTGAAGTTGGAAAATCAGAAAACCTGCCAATTAAAGCAACTCTGTCAGTCTCTTATTGTCCAGACCTACTTGCTCTCATGAACTCTCCGGGCAAAATCAAGTAATGGATTTCAGTTTAGGTTGCACATGTAGGTGTTCCTTTGGACAAAATTACCAGCAGAATACACATGAGTGTTCAGTAGCTGATTTCAAAGAGACATGGTCTAAGTCTGGATTTACTGTGATGCACATTTATGTTTTCAAAACACATTGTCCTTTCCTCAAATGAACAAAGCATGGCCGAAGTAATACATTGATCTATCAGCCTCTCATTCCCCAGGTCAACCACGGGAAGAATGTTTTGCAGACGTTTACCATGGGTAACGCTAGGCCAGACCTGTCTTAGTGGTCAGTCAAGGAGTCCTGGAATATTTTTGTGACTCACCTATCCAGAGAGGCTTCCTGAGGTTATTTTGTTTGAGGAGAAAGTGTTGTGAAGTGTGAAATGCCCAGCACAGTACTGTAAATTGTGGGTGTACACATTAAATACTTTAAAAAGATATGCTTGCAATGCAATCAAATTAATACATGCTAATCAAAAGAACACTTCAAAGTGCAAAGAGTATCAGTCAAAATGCTCATTGCCCTCCCACCCTGCGCCTTTCAAAGAAAATGACCTTGAACTCTGGCAATGTCTGTTGAACTTGGATTTAAGTCGGAATCACAGTCCTGGAGAGGTGCTTGTTAGAAATGCAGATTTCCCCATTCCCATCTGGATCTTTTGAGGCAAACTCTCCTGGACTTGGGACTTAGCTGTCTACTTTTTCAGATCTCACCAGGTGATTCTGTGGCCATGCTGAGATAAAACTTTGGGAGATGGGGGGCATTCCATTTAGACACCTCCATGAAGAAATGGTGGGCAATCGATACAGGTGCATATCCTGGCTTAGCCTGTTTAATTTTCTTAAGAGGATACTAATTGTCCCTCTGTTCATTTGGTTGCCAAATGCTCATGGGTTCTGCCCATATTTGGCAACAGAGAATATCCGCACTGGCAGTTCTTGCCAGGGGTTATAACTTCAGGTCCCTGCTCTGCCACATTGATCAAACGTTTGCCGTACTCACTGAGAATCCATCCATCCCATTTTCTAAAATTTGTCTTCAAAACAGACAAGATCACCAGGACACAGGATACTTGAACCACATGGTTTGGACTCAACACTGGTTGTCATTATCCATCTACTCTATGTGGAAAATGAGCCAGGGAGAGGGACTGAGGTAAAGCGTGCCTTTTCTCTGGCAGGCTGTTGGTTTCTCGGGGTCCGTGAACACCAGTTTGTGGACTGTGGGTGAGGCAGTCCTGGACCGGGTGGCCCCAGTGGCAGGGAGCTCATTGCCTTGTGACCCGGCATTTGGCCCTTCCCCCTTTTTGAACATACAGAGGGCTCTGTCCTCATCCTGTACGTTGGTATCTGGGATTCCAAATGAATCAGTAGCAAAGCGAGTACGTTTTCTAAGAGATTTTCTAAGGTGAGCTTGAAGGCTTCTAGTGGGAGACTTCTAGTGAGGTAGGATCATGGGTCCTTCTGAACGGCAGATCTGTGGTTTTTCCGCTTGGAAGTTGCCCTTTGTCCACATTATCTCCCCCTCGTCCTTGGGTCTCAGCTTCAATGTGACTTCTTCCGAAAGCCTTCTTTGCTCTTGGAGAACGAAGTTCGATGCTGCTCCTGAACATTCCCTCAGAATTTTCTAGATCCCCATCGCTGTTAGCGTGCTTGATCATCCCATTTGTCTATGTGTCTGTCTTCTCCAGGAGCCCCACTAGGGGCAAGTGTGCATCAGTGTTGTTAATAGCTAGACTCCCCAGGTGTGGGTATAAGGCCAGATACCAAATAGTAGCCCTACAAATATTTGCCCAAATTAAAAGGTGAACACTAAGAGAGTTCTTAGAAAGAGGGATGCAAGCCAGCATTCTAATTCAAGTCATACTGGGAAAATGGATAGGAGAATTGTTGAATCCCTGAGTTAGAAGGAGTTGAGAACTAACCAGCTATGTGCAGTGTGGACATCCTAGAGGTATTGGCTGTGTGCCCTGGGGCAGGAGGCTTGCCTTTTCTGAGGCTGCTCCAGTATCAACAATGAAAACTCCTGTCTTCCTCAGGATTAAGTCAACCGGTCAGAACAAGTAGGCTTGCACAGCACCTGGCGCAGTATAGGTGTTCAACAAACACTAGCTGTTCTTTGTCACTATAAATCCTGCTTGTGTTTTGAAATCCTGAGGCCTCCTTGACACAACCCACGAAAAGCCCTCAAGAGACTCATGGTGAAAGTCGACGATTGTATTTTCCCTGGAGACTCCATTTTTTTTTTTTTCAGTATATAAAATTTATTGTCAAATTGGTTTCCATACAACACCCAGTGCTCATCCCAAAAGGTGCCCTCCTCAGTACCCATCACCCACCCTCCCCTCCCTCCCTCCCACCCCCCCACCCCCCCACCCCCCCCACCCCCCCCACCCCCCATCAGCCCTCAGTTCGTTCTCAGTTTTTTGTTTTTTTTTTAATTTTTTTTTTATTTTTAACGTTTTTTATTTATTTTTGAGACAGAGACAGAGCATGAACGGGGGAGGGGCAGAGAGACAGGGAGACACAGAATCGGAAGCAGGCTCCAGGCTCTGAGCCATCAGCCCAGAGCCCGATGCGGGGCTCGAACTCATGGACCGCGAGATCATGACCTGAGCTGAAGTCGGACGCCCAACCGACTGAGCCACCCAGGTGCCCCCGTTCTCAGTTTTTAAGAGTCTCTTATGCTTTGGCTCTCTCCCACTCTAACCTCTCTTTTTTTTTTTCCTTCCCCTCCCCCATGGGTTTCTGTTAAGTTTCTCAGGATCCACATAAGAGTGAAAACATATGGTATCTGTCTTTCTCTGTATGGCTTATTTCACTTAGTATCACACTCTCCAGTTCCATCCACGTTGCTACAAAGGGCCATATTTCATTCTTTCTCATTGCCACGTAGTACTCCATTGTGTATATAAACCACAACTTCTTTATCCATTCATCAGTGGATGGACATTTAGGCTCTTTCCACAATTTGGCTATTGTTGAGAGTGCTGCTGTAAACATTGGGGTCCAAGTGCCCCTATGCATCAGTACTCCTGTATCCCTTGGGTAAATTCCTAGCAGTGCTATTGCTGGGTCGTAGGGTAGGTCTATTTTTAATTTTCTGAGGAACCTCCACACTGTTTTCCAGAGTGGCTGCACCAGTTTGCATTCCCACCAACAGTGCAAGAGGGTTCCCGTTTCTCCACATCCTGGAGACTCCATTTTGATTTAGATGTCCACAGCATTCAATCTCTACCAGTAAAAAAGGAAAATTTTGAAAATGAGAGTTTTGGCATGATTGGACCCAGGGGTGGAAGAGGACAAAGCCAATGGCCAAAAACACAAAAAAGCATCCCGGAATCTTAGAAGGGAGCACCGGTGGGGGGGCTGATGGCCCTAGACGGGCGCCACTTGTCTCTACCCTTTGGTCTAAACAGTAGTTATCTCAAAAGCACTTATTTGGGAGAATGCCCTACAGTATTGCTTTATGTTGTGACTATAGATAGACACCCCCAAGTTCATGTCAACTACAGAAGTTGCAAAGCTAGTTTATGTCTCATTCTTTCTCTCTCTCCCTGTGTTGAGACAGCCCTCTATGAAGCTTGTCTGCACACCACGAGCAGAGGTCGCAGACAGACAAGGTCTGTTCAGGGAGATAACATCACCTGTCACTTCTGCCTCTGCCGTCAGAGTCTGAGTGGTCGGTGATGGAGAGAGACCGAGGCTGGATTAGGTCCCCCCTGGCCCCCTTTCTGAGTCCGGGAGGTGGATGGTATGGGGAATCACTCCCTACTTTCTCCGTCTCCGTGTCCTAGAGCAGCCCCAGCGGAAGCTAATGGTAGGACTCCGTTTCTCCAAAGAGGAGTCAGGACAGGAATGCGGTGTGCGGAGAGAGCCCTGCCCTCTCCCCACCTTGAAACTGAGGGCGAGGGGACCTTATCGGCCCCGCGGGAGTGAGACTTCATCTGGGTCTCATGCCACAGACGTTTGGATCACTTTTGAAGCGAAGGCCTACCTCGCTGGCGTCCTCATTCAGGTTGTTGTTCAGTAAGGGAGGTTGATGTGATCTCCCCTTCCCTGGAACCATGACGCATATGGGCTTCGCTCCCGCGTGCCTTCAGCGGTTCCGACATGCGACTTCCTTTGGCAGCTGTGGCAGACACAGAACAAGATCAGACGTGGGCTGGAGGCAGCCCGCCTCTACTGCGTTCGGAGGTGTGACCTCGAGCGAGGATTAGGCTTTCTAGGACTCAGTTTCCTCACTGGTAGGGTGGGGATGGTTGGTTGAGAATCGGTCGTGAATTCCTGCTGGCAGAGTGCCTGACGCAGTGCCTGGTGAGTACTGAGCGTCCGGTAGGTGTCAGCTCTCCACACCCTTGGTAGCGGCAGCGGGAGCCCTGACGAAGTCGCTCGGTGTTCGGAGCTAGCATCTGGGAAGCGCCTTGCAAGCTCTGCCTTGCATCCAGTGGGCCTTCGTCAAAAGCTGGCTAGTGCTGCCGTTGTGAAGTTTGAAACACGTGCCGCGTGATCTCGAGTGTGACTTTTGGACGACGTTCTCTCCCAGGGCGCATGCCTGCATCTGGAAACCTCATTGGGTATTATTTGGCACCGTTCTCCCTTCTGTCCCACCTGAATTAAGCTTTTACTGTAAGTGTCTTCTCCGTCGTGGGACTGTGTTCTCACCGACAGTGGATTTCAGGGTCCGAGGTCCTCAGCCGAATGAGTTCACGATGGCTTTCCAGAAGGAGGGTGATCAAGTCCCGTGGGGAAGCTGCCCCCGGTGGGCCCAGGTGGCCGGCTGGTCGGAGAGGTTGCAGCCTTTTGTCCTTTGACCAGTCGGCCGCCCACGTGACCCTTGAATGCAGCTGTGCGTTCACTCCCTGCTTCAGGCTCGCTCTGATTCTTTTCCCTTCCTGCAACGTCCCGCTGCCAGTACACATCCCGGCGCGCACAGCGGCCAAGGACAGTGCCTTTGGAGCCCGCCCCGCTCGTGCGACCTCACCCAGACCAGGCTTGTACCTGCCTAGCCTGCTGAGGCCTGGCTTCCCAGGCCTGTGACCGGATGGGGAAGGGAGAGGAGGGGAGGCTGACGACATGATGAGGGAGAGGCTTACGTGTATTATTTTTTCTCGTAATTTCCCTGTCTCCGTAGTGTGGTCAGGCCGCTCAGTGTGACAACAGAAGCCTTCTGTTGAGCACGTGCTGTGTACTAACTGTAGGCCAGGGCTTCTAAATACCCGTGTCCATATCCTCCCTCCTGCCTCCTCCCTCCCTCCCTCCCTCCCTTCCTTCCTTCCTTCCTTCCTCCCTCCCTCCCTCCTTCCCTCCCTCCCTCCCTCCTTCCTTCCCTCCTTTCCTCCCTCCTTCCTTTCCTCCTTCCTTCCCTCCTTCCTTCCCTCCTTCCCTCCTTCCTTCTTTCCCTCCTTCCTTCCTTCCTTTCTCCCTTCCTTCCCTTCCTCCTTCCTTTCTTCCCTCCTTCCTCCCTTCCTTCCCTCCTTCCTTCCTTTCTCCCTTCCTTCTTTTCCTCTCTTCTTCCCTCCTTCCCTCCTTCCTTCCCTCCCTCCTTCCTTCCCTCCCTCCTTCCTTCCTTCCTTCCTTCCTTCTTTTTTTCCTTCCTTCCTTCCCTCCCTCCTTCTCTCCTTCCTTCCTTCCTTTTTTTCCTTCCTTCCTTCCTTCCCTCCCTCCTTCCTTCCTTTCTCCCTTCCTTCTTTCCTTTCTTCCTTCTCTCCCTCCTTTCCTCCTTCCTTCCTTTCTCCCTTCCTTCCTTCCCTCCCTCCCTCCTTCCTCCCTTCCTTCCCTCCTTCCTTCCCTCCCTCCTTCCTTCCCTCCTTCCTTCCTTCCTTTCCTCCCTCCTTCCCTCCTTCCTTTCCTCCCTCCTTCCCTCCTTCCTTTTCTTCCTTCCTCCCTTCCCTCTTTCGTTCCTTCCTTCCTTTATCCCTTCCTTCTTTTCTTCCTTCCTTCCCTCCCTCCTTCCTCCCTTCCTTCCCTCGTTCCTTCCTTCCCTCCTTCCTTCCTTCCTTTCCTCCCTCCTTCCCTCCTTTCTTCCTTTTCTTCCTTCCTTCCCTCCCTCCTTCCTCCCTTCCTTCCCTCCTTCCTTCCTTCCCTCCTTCCTTCCTTCCTTTCCTCCCTCCTTCCTTCCTTCCTTTCTCCCTTCCTTCTCTCCCTCCTTCCTTCCTTCCTTTATCCCTTCCTTCTTTTCTTCCTTCCTTCTCTCCCTCCTTCCCTCCTTCCATTTTTCCTTTCTTCCTTTCTTCCTTTCTTCCCTCCCTCCTTCCTTCCTATCTCCCTTCCTTCCCTCCTTCCTTCCTTTCTCCCTTCCTTCCTTCCCTCCTTCCTTCCTTTCTCCCTTCCTTCCCTTCCTCCTTCCTTCCTCCCTTCCTTCCCTCCTTCCTCCCTTCCTTTCTCCCTTCCTTTCTCCCTTCTTTCCTCCCTTCTTTCCTCCCTTCTTTCCTTCCTCCCTCCCTCCCTCCAAACATCCCCCCTTCTGGCATTCCATCCATCCATCTGTCTGTCCATGCATTCACCATCTGTCTATCCATCTATAAACTAACTTAATCCTTAATCCCAAAACACCCTGGTGATACGTGGTGTACATCTCCAGGAGGGTAGTTGGAAGGTTAGGAAGATATAACCTGACCTAAGATAGGGCTGATTTTCTCCCTGACTATGGATGCTGAGCCCATACCTGCCATACCTGCTGCCTTTCAGCCCAGCCAGCTGTGGTTGTTGTCCTCATCCTCCTCATCACCGTTGTGACTCATTTTTTCTCTTGCTGCCATGCCGGGGCTAAACCACGTCACTTGCAGCTAGAAATACACCTGCAAGTTAAAGCCCATACTCATGCACAAGCAAGGGTGGGGAGTTTCAGTTTTGCTGTTGTTACGGTTCTTTGGGAACTGGGGTTGTACCTGGGCCCCCATTGCCACAGTGCACGTGGGGGTGAGGGACAGGCAGAGACTGAGCTGGGTTGCCTTTTGAGTGGTGAGGAGGCCGGGTCAGGACAGCTGGTTTTGCATGAGCTCGGAGGGACGATGAGACTCGTCGGCCACGTGAGCGCACCCCAGAACGGCAAGCCCTTGGCCTCTGTCTCCCGCAGAACGCTGTCCCAGGTGCAGGTCGGGGCTTTCTTTCCCACTGCAACAGCACTGCTCTCTCTCTCAGCAGCCTGCTGATAATCAGTAAATGCAATTCACCTTTCCCCCCAATTCCTGAAAACTGGAAGATGAGGGTTGAGTTGCAGGGCACATCAGGAACACGGTCTTCCTGGGACATGGAATCTTGAGCTGCGCGGATGAGGGATGTTATTTTATTTGGGAGAATGAATTTAAGTTTGGCAGTTACCTGAAAGAAAATTAAGTTGCTGATTGCAAGTCGAATTCTCTGGCCTTCGAAGAAGAAGATAGATTGTAATCTTTAATTAATCTATCACTCACACCAAAAAAAAAAAAAAAAAAAGAAGAAGAAGAAGGTAGGGGTGAGGTTGGGGGGACCCGTTCCTGTCGCATGTGTTTCGGGCGGCCGGGCCCGCACCGGGAAGGCCAGATGGCGGTACGAGGCCACCACCGCCAGCGCGCTGTGTGTTCACTTTTGTTGAGCGTCCTCTTCATCCTCGTCGTGGTGTGCGGGTCCAGTCGCGGTGTGTGTGCTCCCACCACAGGCTCGCCCGCTGTAATGAAGACGAACGGACTCTAAAGATGACCTTTCCGTGCCTTTGTCTGGAGCCGGTCCCTCTCCTTAACTGAACACCTTTCCGGCGAACACGCTCTGAACTCTTGAACCGCTCACTCCCTTCCCCGAGCTTATCGCTCAGGCTGCCGTGTATCATTATATGGCTCCGAAGACTGTGTTTCCTACGTCTGACATGGAGATAGAATCTTTCATAACCCTTTACTAGTCATAAATTTGATTGTTAAGGGACCGGGTTAATCTTCTTTCTCATCCCAGCAGCTGATTTTTGAAACCCTGATTTAGGAGCGTTTTTCTTTCTGCTCCCTTCCTAAAACACGGGGCGAAAGAGTATAAAATATGTCACCTGATATTGGAGGATTGTTTATTTCCGTTCATTTTGTCCTGAATAGTACCTAAGAGATGCATTTGAAAACTTACCTTGTTTATATGTTTCTTCTGCTGCAATTTCTTCCATTACCTGAAATAGTCGCTTTGGACAGCAAGCAAACTCTGCCCTTCCCCAGCCGGGGGGTGAATGGGGAAAGGGGCCCGGGTAAGGAGGCAGTTGGGAGACCACAGAAGCATTTCGAGATAGAAATGATCGTTTTGCGTTGTGTGATATTTAAGAAGCTAGTACCCCTATTAACCGCAACGGTTTCATCGATTTTCCTGGACCTTCTCAGGAAGGCACACATAGTAGGTGCTCCATACGTCAGGGCTGACATGAATGGCAGCGTTTGGATTTCTAATTAGGTGCGTAGACAAGATCACGGTAGGTCTGTGATGTGGCAACGCGTTTCTGAGCCTCGGTGAGCACTGTTCTCCCCCTAAAGGAGTTTTCTGAGGCTTAATAATTGAAATAATTGGTGATAATACCCAGCGCTCTGCCTCTCTGCTTGGCATGTAGTAGGTGCACTTGTCACAGAACCTACTGTAGTTCTGGAAAGAAAACTTAGAGCATTATTTAGGGGGAGAAGGTACAGTGGAATTTTAAAGAGCACATTTCTCTTCCATTAAGCCATTCTGCATTGATGAGAATTGGGCACAGAATAAGTGCAAGATATTTCGTTAATTCTTGTTGACAGAAGTAGGACTTCGGGTCCAAAGACGTTATATTTAAAGGTGCACACAGAGGCATTATTTCAAATTTCTAAACTCTCTTCCGCGTACGGACAGATGCACACCCGCCAAGTCTGTGCAGATTGTACTGGCAGTGGCCCCCGGGAGATGGAATTTCTACACTTCACCAAACTATGCCGTCCCTCTAAAGAGAGGCAGCTGCTAATTACTAATGCTAATGTCGGGGTGAAGTGCGATAGATAATCTAACACAGGCGATGGCCCCCTGAGCATTTACACTTGACGCTAGAATGTGTTCGTTTTCTTTATCTTGCGATTAATGCACCTCTATTGAGCATTTGACTCTCCCTTCATAGATAGGATCAGATCCAATATAAATTTATAACGCTGCACTACATTTAAACAAGGGCTTTCCCAGTTCCCAGTATTTGTGACTTTCACTTACAACATACCACACACGTGCACATGCACTCGCACGCATGTGCACACACGCGCACACGTGCACACACACGCACACATGCACACACATGTGTAGGCACACACACACACACGCACATACTTGCTACAAGCCACACATCCAGTCTCAGAAGCAGAATCAACAGTCCTCGTTCCTTTTTCCAAAAACACAGGTTCTCTGGCTTCCGATCCATGGTCACTGTCTGTCTGGGGGTGGGTTGTATTCATCCATGTAGGTATGGTAGAAAAAAAACCACAAGCAGTAACCACAGAATGTTACGCAGGATTAATGCCCTACAGCAAAGAACCACAGTAAAAAAGAATCACAGATGCGTGCTTTATCCACGTCAGTTGTTAAGGGAGTCGTTTATTCATTTATGAGCAATCTTGATTCTGAGCTCTGGTTCCAAGTGTGATGGTAGCCTCGCTGTGCACATATGTGTTGTGCATGATAGTCACACACACTCAGTGCTTGTAAATAGATCACAGTCCGTGTCGTGGGTATAATTGGTGTTCGTGAGATCCACTGATTTTGGGTAAAAGGAGGAAAGAATTGGCTTTGTTTTTGACATACAAGCAAGAGGCCGTTTGCCAACCTTCTTTCATGCTGCTATTCACTATGGGCCTCTGACCATGGAACATGTCTGTGTCCATGTCTCTGACCATGGAACGTGTCTGTGTCCACATCTGTGGAGAGTAGCCATACTCTGGGCTTCTGATTCCCTTCCTGAGCAGTGAGTTCCTATGAGCTCATATTTATTTTATCCAGGAGAAATCTGTATGAGAGTTATGTCCGCCACGAACAGACAGTTGGTCATGGTCAGCTGAGATGGAGGGGTGGTGAGTAGATGTCATTAATTTAGACTTCCAGAGGCCTTTGAAAATCTGTAGAGAACTCAATGTATTTGGAGAAATTTAAGTGACAAAGCAGCTTACAAAATTGCATGTACCATATTCGTCTACTTTTGTGACACACAGACACACGCATAGGTACGCGCACAGAAGGTGACTGAAAAAAAATACACACCGAGATACCTACCGTGGGGCCGGCTACATAGGTGTCGTTTAGTTCTTCAGGGTGAAGGTAAGGAATTTGTCAAATAGCCACAGATTCAAATTCTGCCTCCACCGCTAACCAGCTGAGAGATGGGACATTGGATAAGTGAGCTCACGCTGGTACACGCCTAAGTCCTTAGGTGATGTGCTGTGTGACACTCGTGATTTTCCCTGCCTCCCAGGCTGATATGTGAGTGGATTGGGCCCGGATCTAGGAGCTCAGAAAGCGCTCAGCTTCTTACTTCTTACCATTTGTGCTTTTTCCTTCCCTTCGCCTCTAATTTCTCTTCTTTTGTGAACATGTGTTACTTCTCTAATATGAAAGAACAAAACGTAGTCAAAGTTTTTGTTTTGTTTTGTTTCGAAGAATCAGTCAAGGGCTGGTGGGACCGTTTTCATGCACGGACATCTTGCTTGAAGCCAGTTACCCGAGGGTTTCTCTAAACAGAGGACAGAAAAAGTGTGAATAGGCAGACCCCCTCCCCCCAGGCCCCCCACCTGCCACTATCCACCTATGTTTAATTTTCATGATTTTTCTCAAGGAATGCTTCCCAGGGAAATCTTTCACATTTCCTCTGGCACCAAACATTTCAGGATGCAAAATGTGGGCTAGGACGAATCGCCATCAGGGCGTCTCAGGCCCTCCATAAACGATACCGGCTAGATGGCCCTATGCAATGATGCTCTGGCACCAACTTCCTACATGTGGGTCCTTGGTAAGGATGGGCTCGTGACTTCGTATGAAGTGAAGGACTCTGCGTTCCTCAAGTTGGAGGACATATAATATGATGCCAAGTCTGAAAATTAGAAGAAAAAAGAGAGACACTATGAAGAAGGCACAGTAGTCGTTGCTGGAACTTACGGTAAAACTGTTTCTCGGCTTGGGCCTTGACTTTGGTCCCAGGTTGCCTTACAGGTAAGGCCCGAAGCAAACTGTGTTGCCTGCGATTGTCAGGGAATGCAAACTGTGTAGCACAAGCCACTAGGCGGAGGTGAACGCTTTCCCTGACGTTGAACAAGCGCCTCCCTCACAGGTCCACACGCGAGGCCTGGGTGATCTGGAGGGCGAAGTCGTACTCCGCCGTGATTTTATACAAGACACAGAAATGCATTTTGAATAGACAGTTCTTCCATCAGCCTCCGAAACTGGGATAACCCTGAATCGTAATTCAGTGAAGGCATTTCTGCAAGAAGCAAAGATAATAAGCTCCAAACGCTTTCATTTTCTGTCTTTCCTTCTTAATGCAGGGAAAATCGAGATGGGACTCTCCGTTAGGGCCCAGATGAGGGACCTGGGAGTCATCACCGTCTGATCCCTGAGGACATTAGCCCAACCTTATTCTGTAGCCAGAACCAATAGTGAAATGAAAGGAAGATATTAGAAGCAACATAGCAGGACATTTGTTTTCTTCCCTGGTATAAAAGTGTATGTGAGTGCCGCGTGTGTGTAGATTAGGGGTGTGAACGGGGAAGAGATGCTATCTAGGCACAGTGCACACACAGTCACTGAGGGGGCCAGGTTGACATTTCCATTGTGTCACAGCTCTACTATCCGGCAGATGGGTCCTTTTTGCTCACCCCTGGAGTCGGTCTTGACAGCAATTGTATGCTTTGGTCTGAAATGCTACATGTCACTTCTACTCACCTGCCTGTTGATCAGAACCAATCACGTGACCTTGCAGAAGGAGGGGATGTATAATCTCCCCATGGGCCTAGGAGGAGAAGAGAAAAGATGTGTGCACACACTCTTAAGTCTTTACCAAAACGATGCTCCTTTTGCCTGCAAAGAAAAGACTTAAGGGACTATACTGTTGGTTGGTACCATTGAACTTGGAAACAAAACAAAAGATAGGCTTATCTGAGGAAGTGCCACCATATGCAGGGAATAGTAGGCTTAGGAAACTCATAACTTCAAAAGAATGTGTGAAAAACCACTTTCAAATAAAAGTAAGATGAATACATGAGTGAGGGGTTTATGGTGGGATTATTGTACCTTCCTGATCTCCGGAGGTGGGTTCGAGGAGGAAGAATATGTTACCCCCACAAAGGATTTCTTGTTGACACAGATGGGAACTGGGGTTGGTTGATCAGTGGGGTCTGGTTCGGTGTAACTTATGCTTGGTCTTAGGCATTGCAAGTTCTCATTAAAGTCAAAGAAACATTTGAATCTGGAATCCACAGACTTTTAGCAGAAGAATGAGAGTTAAAGAGTCTTTTTTTTTTTTTTAATGTTTACTTACTTTTGAGAGACAGTACAAGCAGGGAAGAGGCAGAGAGAGGGAAACACAGAATCGGAATAGGCTCTGAGCTGTCAGCACAGAGCCCAACATGAGGCTCAAACCCACAAACTGTGAGATCATGACCTGAGCCAAAGTTGGACGCTTAACCAATGGAACCACCCAGGAGTACCTAAAGAGTCTTAAAGACATGTTATAGACATTCTGAGCCAGTATTATAGCTAATGTTGAAGTCAAATGAAAGCCTCAGACATCGTGCATAGCAAAAATGCCACTGTTCAGTTAGTGCGTGGCTCACCTACACGCAACAGAAAACCCAAAGCATTATTGAATTAAACACATAAGGGTTTATCTTTCCACTTGAAAGAAGTCCATGGCTACTAGCTAAAAGAAGTAGCTAGTCCAGGACTGACATGATGTTTCTATAAAGTCATTGAAGACTCCTCCATTTTTCTGTTCCACCATTCTCAGCCATTTGGCTTCTGTCCGCAAAAGTTCACCTCTTGATCCAAGATGGCTCCTGGAACCTCTTCCCTTAAGTTCTATTTGATTTCCAAGCCACAGAAAGCAAAAGGAAGGGGGAGGCAGAAGGAAGGACGAATCTTCCAGCTGAGTCAGTTCCCTCAAAGGATTTTCCCGGAAGTGCCACCCAATACCCACTAACATCTCATTGGCCAGGAATGAGTCACATGGCTACATCTAGCTGCAAGGGAGGCTGGGGGATATAGGTGTTGTGTTTTGTTTACCTGAGGGTATTACTCCACTGTATTATTAGCCTCTTGATGCTAAGGAAAAGGGAGAAATGAATATTTTTCCATTCTTTCTTGCTATGCCTCTCACAAGGATCTGCTTGACCCCCAGACTGAAAACTGCCACCCATAGGTCTGCCCAGTGGCCTCGAAATGAGTCTCTCCCACCCCCCTCACAAAATATCCTCAGATATCTATCCACAGAGAGACTAAAGCTAGGGGAAGTTTCTCTTTGGTATCTCTGTCCAGAATTTGTGTACCTTTCCTCCACATCTTGGATTCCTCCCAGGAATCTAATTGTGTGATTTCTAAGTCCTGTGCCATAGTGCCTATCAGGCTCATGCTTCTGACAGTATCCTCTGCTCCCAATTTGCCATTCCTCCCTTTTTTATCACCCTGCCCTTCTGATCTTGGATAAGAAGGAAATAATAATCAAATGCAATCGAGTTAAATTAGGATGTCTACTCTCGCTACTACTTACCTGAGTATTTTTCACTTAGAAAGCGAGTCTTTTGTGTAGTTACAGGTATTGGGGCTAATGTAGAGGAGTATTTTCAACCTTGGAGGAAAGGTGGTGTCATGTTACAAAGGGGAGCCTTTGGCTCTGAGTAAAAGAAAGCTCCATTAAAAGTAATTTGAACAACAATAGCAAAATTTATTACCTCACATCAGAAGAAGTTTGGGGCTCAAGCAGCTTCAGGTTTGGTTAATGCAAGGGCTTAAAAATATCCTCAGGCACCTAGATTAGCTCAGACTTTCTGCTCTGTTTTCCCCAGCACATTGGTTTATCCTCTCAGGCAGGCTGAGAGTCACAAAATGGTTGCCAAGTCCCAGGAATTGCTTGCACATACGAATGACCAGAGGCAGCAAAAGATGAGTGTGCCTGTCTCAGGTCTGCTTTCAAGAGTGAAGAGCACCTTCCCAGAGGCCTCTGCCAGTAGAAGCCCCTCCCACGATGCCTTGGCCAGAATGGCATCACATACCTGCCCGGAATGAGACCACCAAGACTGTCTCCCATAAGTCAGGAAGTCTTTTCGGCTGGGGGTGGGGCCTGGAAATTTGTTATCAAGGATGAAGGGAGGAATAATGGCTGTTGAACTGGTAGCCAACAGCATCTGCTCGGGGTCCCCCATGGCTTTCATATTGGCAGCCAATTCCCTGCCTGTGAGGATGGTCCCTCCTTTCCAGCGTTAACTCGGAGGGCCATTGTTTGGTCATTGGAACTTCTACCCAGCACCTTCACCAGAAGGCCTGGCCCTATCATGGAAACTTTCCACTGGTTGCCAAATCCTGTCCTCAGTACTATATTGAACGCCAAATTCTGAAAGACCTGGAATAGAAAAACCTGGGGCCAAGGGCAGTTCCCGGTGTGAAATCCTTGGTGGTAATGGGGGCTTCCAACCTCTAAGGCTGAGACCTCAGCTTTCTTTTGTGCTCCTTGGGTGTGGAGAGAGCATCCATCCTTGAAAAAGGAACCTGTCAGATGCCTTGGGTATACTGACAATACATTGATGAGAATTGAATGCCCATAAATTGCATAGCCCCAGGGCCCCGTGGGTGCCCTGTCTCACTGCTTATGATTCAAACACCCTGTTTATTTGTATCAAGGACAGTTGATACTTTAATCATCAATAAACTAACGTTCTAGCAGCCTGCCATAAATTTCTTGTCAAAGCAGAGATTATTATTAGAGCACTGTGATGAAAGATAATCCCTACCTAGACTTACATTCGTCACTTTCAAAGCCTCCAGTCGTGGGGCTTGGAGGTTACTACAGTAAGAAAAGCGTTGCCAACCAGAAACCTGTCTTTTCTCCTTTCAAAATATCCATGAGTTAATTGGCTTGCATATTTTGACCAAGATCTAGCGTAAGCTCTTTTCACTGAATAAAAAATTGAGTTTTGAGAGCAAATATTTTGGTAAGGAAACAGAGAACTGATATTAGTGTTCTCTCTGGTTATACTTGTTAAACAGTAGACATCTCTCAGTGATTGCTAACATTTATTGTATTAATTATTAATACTAAAACTGACACCTTAATAAGAATACAATCATAGTTGTGATTTATTGAGAGCACCGTGCTGAACACTTTGCATCCCTTATCTTATTTAATCTTCGAACAGCCTTATCGAGTAGACATCATGTCTGTTTTACTAAGTACGTGGTTGCTCATTTGCCGATGAGGAAGCCATGGCTGACTGAGTTATGTGGCTGCCAAAGTCACAGAGCTGTGAAATGGCAGAGCCGTGGTTGAGACAGAACTGCGTGGCTTCTGAGCCATTTTCTAGCTCACTGCAATCACGGTGGGTTCAAACGAGATTATTAAAAATGAGATGATTTCTCGAATAAGACAACAAAGTAAATGTGAATTAAGTTCCCATCCTCACACCGAGGATTCTCTAAGCAGATACCTACAAATGACAAGCGTGTGCTGATTCCTGAGAGAACCGAGTCTTAGGTCCCTAGGACTCCAGAGGGTGGTTTGAGTAGGTGGTGACTTCCTTCCCAGTGGCAGCATTCTTGCAGGCTGGGGTAGTTTGCCAGAGTCAGAAGCTTTGTAGGAGAGCTCTTTCCACTAAGTGACGGTCCAGGTCCCAGCTCAGGATGCCGTGTTGGTTCCCAGCTCTGCGTCCAGGAATCATGTACCTGCAGGACCACCATGGCCTTCTGCTCGTGGGATGTCACCACATTGTTTCTTTTAATCCATTCATAAGGAAGTTCAACAGTCTCATTTCCCCAGATACAGGGAGGTGGAGAGAACCCCGTGAGGCCTCATGGTCGCCGTTGGCCATGGAATAGCTATTGATTCCCTACACTCTGGAACAGGCTCTGTATTAGTTTTCTAGGGCTCCCACCACACAACACCACAGACTGGATGGTTTAAACAATAGGAACTTGTTTTCTTGCTGTTTTGGAGGGAGACTGGAAGTCCAAGATCAAGGTGGTGGCAGAGTTGGCTTTTCCTGAGGCCCCCCTCCTTAGCTCACAGATGGCTGCCTTCTCACTGTGTCTTCATTTGTAATCCTTCCGTCTGTTGGGCACATCCCTGCTGTCCATTCCTCTTCTTACAAGGACACCAGTCACAGTGGATTAGGGATCCACATTTATGACTTAATTTGACCTTAATCACCTCTTTAAAGATTTTGTCTCCAAATACCATCACATTGTGGGGTAGGACTTCATTGTACAAATTTCAGAGGGACACAGTTCAGTCTCTACCATGCTCTGTGCTGGCCGTGAGGAATGTTTTAGTGAGTAAAGAAGAAACAGTCCCACCTCCCATCAGTTTTCAGGGAAGAAGAGAAAGACAGCCTTTAAAAAAAAAGATCATGAAATTAAATAATCATAAGGTGATTAACTCCGTGACAAGGAGCGTAAGGTCCTAGTGCAGCTTAGAATGGGTGACTCTAACTTTGTCTCGGGGGTGGAGAAAGCTTCCCTAAGGTGGTGACTTTGGAATTGAGGCATGAAAGGGAGAAAGACAAGTTTCAGCAGGAGGGGAAGGATTTAGGATGACTAGGAGAGGCAGCAGTAGGTGTGACCAGGACCTTAAGGCCTGGTCCTGTTCCAGCCGGTTCCAGGAACTGAAAGGCGGCCTGCATGGCACATTCCTGGAAAACAAGGGTAAGGGATGGTCCAAAAGAACACGGGATCCAGAGTTGCATCCCTTCGTGTAATCGTATCTAATGCTGTGGAATGCTAGCTAATTTGCTCAAGAAGGGATGGTTTGTGATCCTGTGTTTAGATCTTGTTTGTTGAAATAAGAAATTCTCAAAAATTCTTTGTTCCCAAGACTCAATTAGGAATCTATTTATTTTTTTTTCAACTTTTTTTATTTATTTTTGGGACAGAGAGAGACAGAGCATGAACGGGGGAGGGGCAGAGAGAGAGGGAGACACAGAATCGGAAACAGGCTCCAGGCTCCGAGCCATCAGCCCAGAGCCCGACGCGGGGCTCGAACTCACGGACCGCGAGATCGTGACCTGGCTGAAGTCGGACGCCCAACCGACTGCGCCACCCAGGCGCCCCAGGAATCTATTTAAAAAACATCAGCTCCTGGGCCCCACTCTCCAGTGATTCCAATTCGATACATCCTGGATGGGGTCCAGGAATCTGTATGTTCAGCAGACACTGCTGGTTCTTCTGGTTCAGTGGCTCAGAACCTCAACCTTTATAAAGAGAGAAGCTGTTAACATGTTACTTAGAAAAGCCTCACAAAGTTGAGTACTACCAGACCTTTTGGACTGTCTGCCAGATCCAAGCCATGGGGATGGGGGTGAAACTAACCTTTGCAGAGCCATTACTCTGGAGACCCTACGGGAAGTGCTTTGTGTGTGTCAGCTTTTGGAATTTAATACAACAGTCGTACGAAAGAGGGCACGTGAGTATCCCCATTTTATAGATGAACGAAGAGAGGGACCGAGGGGCTAGATGCTCGTCTCAGGTCACACAGCTTGTAAGTGACAGAGAAGACACCCAAACCCCAGGTTCAAATGGCCCTACAGTGCCTGTACTCTCAAGTGCTCTAGTCACTAGCACTAATGGTGCCTCCTGATCACAGAGCCTGGATCAGGGCTTCAGGCACTTTCACATCCCATTCGTTAGGTGATCCAGAGAGGCTTGGATGGCGGACCTGATTTGAACCAAGAGTCAGCCGTTGATTCTCTTTCCAAAACCTGGCAAAAGTCCTTGGACCTCATTCCTTCCTTCTACTTGTCGTACGTGTTATTAATCTTCCTCCCCCCCCCACCCCCCACACACACAAGTCCAGAATGGTTAGGAAAATAAAATGTGGACAACTCAGGACAGAATCAGAATTTTCTAAATTATGAACTTTCCAACATAGTTTTTATCTCAGCCCAAAGGCATTCTATCCCAAATTTTTTTGAAGTAATAATAAAATAAAACAGGGTTTATTTTAAAAATTGCTTTGCAAACTCCTTTGGAGCACATCACCGCCTTATTGGATGAATCATATTTTTAACTTTCACTTCCCATCAACTTAAACATAATCTGTCAAGGAATTGATGGGCCAGTTGACTGTAAATGAGTTTGCCTTTCATGCAGTGCTGTTCTGTCCGCTTGCCACAGAAGTGATTCCAGGTCATTCCAATATATTTAATTAATTTTGGAGAGGAAATTATTTTGCCCAATAACCGGAATGCTAATAGGACTTATTGTAATGGTTCTGTTCAGGTTTGTTGGTTCGAAAATAAACGCCTTCATTTCAATATTTGCCTTTGGTTGCAGCCCGTTAACCCGTCATATACTGTAACCTCATGAACATCATGGCTTAATTGCAAGTTAATGTGCATCTAGTTTTTATAAAGCAGAATTCTATCTTAACTGCTAAGTTTTGCCCCACCCCCCACCCCACTCATACCCCCGACTCAGGGTTTCGAACAGATGGATGCATATGAGTGACACAGGTCGTGCTTTTGAACGTAATACCTTTATTGGTGCCTTGGTAATACAAATTTGAACTGACTTGGGGAAGTTAGAATAAAGCGAGGGAAATAAATCTTAGCTTGCTAGAGCATAATTGGGGCATTGAGATTTTTGGAGGTGTACTACATCCGTAGTGGGGAGAGGTTGCCAGTGGTAAGGGAGGGACAATAGAACTTCTGCAGCATCGAAGGCAGAATTAAAATCTGCATATTAATAGCTTTCCTGCCAGTCACGAATAGATTCATTCTTCACATCTCAGATATATAAAGCTTATTTCAAAATAAATTCCGGGGAACGTTCAACCTGATTGAATCTGCTGTAAGCTCTGTTAATATATTTGTTCGAGTCACTTGCACTCAAAAGCTTTTTAGACAGAATATCACTTTTTTATATTATTCATGGTAATGTAATTCCCCCCTTTAATCTCTTCAGGGTTTCCCATTAAGTCATGATATGCAGTTCAGAGAAAGTTGGATCGACCATTAATCACACTATCTGGACTTCTCTGTGTCTTCTTTTTGTCCATCTCTTAAATCAGTCCCTTGACAGCAGTAGTAGCAGCAAGGCCATGGGGCCACTCCAGACCATTTGATCGAAGCGCTCTTGTCAGGAGATGGGGTGGCTCATCTTCGAGCCAGCTAATGGAAATCATTCTGGGCCAGGAAATAAAACCGAACAACACGAACAAAATCACTAACGTGTTGTAGGAATCTAGTACGTTCTAAATGGCTTAATCCTACAGTCTGGATATCAAGCCTAGGGGTAACGTGGACTGCTTTGTAGGTGACCTGAGGGTTCCAAATACCTACAGTGTATATGCATAACCCGTGTCAGGCAGGACACCTGTCACAGACGGGGACTCTTTAAAGCGTTTTTCATTTGACCAGGCAAAGTAAACAAGGGCATAATGGATTGGAGGAAAAAGAGAAAAAAAAAAAAACAAAAAAGGAAAGAAGATCTGGAATGTTTCTTTCCTCACAGTCAAGGGAAATGCCCATATTTAAAACTCCAGTTACATGATGCGTGTTCGAGAAATATTTGTGGTTGAATTCAGTTACCTGGTATATATCTGATTTTTATCTCAAAAAGAATAGTTGTGAGTCTGTAAAAGCTCTTTGACTTTCTCTTCTTTCCTAACTCCAGAGTAATAATTCATTGATATTGTCATTAAAATGCTCTTATTAGATCATTTTATTTAAAATCAAAAAGTGACAAAGCCAGCCTACGAACTAGAGTGTCATGGAAACTGATTTTTGGTCTAGGACAAAGTCTGCACACTTTGTCTGCAAAGGGCCACTTAGTAAATATTTTGGGCTTTGTGGCCCGTCAGGTCTCCATCACAACTGCTGAACTGAGAAGCATAGTGGAAACAGCCATAGATGCATGTAAACAGGTGAACATGGATGTGTGGTCAGTAAAACTTTATTTACAGAAATGGGTGGTGGACAGGATTTGGCTGCGGGTCATAGTTTGCTGGCCCCTGGAGCATGAGTTCGGGAGATGTAATTTCAAAAATCACTTTTGTTTGATTTTTTGCGGTTTAAGAACATGCTATTTCCCATCTTGGATGAGTGCTTGTCTTTTGGATTTTCATTTCTTTCTGACATAACACAAAGCCCTTGCTTTGGGATTTCTTGTTAACCATGGCACTTCTCGTCAAACATCTTACTCCTTGGCTCCTTTGGGAACGGCAACCACAACCAGAGCCAGTGTGGACATGATACTCTCGATACTCATGCGACTTGGGGAAAAAAAAAAATCAAGAGTTTGGAATAAGGATTTGGAACCAAAAGACTGAAGGCTGACCTCATTTTTTTTTTTTTTTTGGACAAAGAGAAAAGAAAGGAATTGGGGAGACGGTTTGCCTCCTCACTTGGCTGGAAGCCTCAGGGTTAATTGTCGAATATCTTAGAAGGGTGTGTTGTAAAGTCTTTTGAGGACAGATGCCGCCTAGTTAGGCTTCTGAATAACAGACAGTATATTCCATGCTGCAGGCAGTAAGGAATCATGCTATTGGTTTTGGAAGAAACCTAAGGAAAACAGAAACCTCAGTCTTTCCCCCCGACTGTTATTTAGGTGACTTGTGTACTAAACATTTGTGGATCGTGGTCTGAGTTTTTCAAAGAGAAGAGGGCCAGTGGTCATCTGATCTCATATTTCTTTGTATATATTCAAAGTATTAACCCTCAGAATTGACCCAGTGTAGTCAGGGAATGGGAGGCTGTGTCTCCCTGCTTTCTTGGAGACAGGGGCATCCATCATATTGTTGCAAGTGCTGGAACGTTCCAGGGAGGCAGGGCCAAGGCGATCTGTTCCTGTCACTCTTTCAAGGGAGAGGAATACCCCGAAGCTAGATGAATACACGTGGTAGCCGTTTGCTCCTGGCATCTCTGCCTTGGATGGTGGATGCCCTCAGCCAGAAGCAGACACTTCCAGCCACCCCCGCTCAGGTCCCGAAGCTGTTAGTGGCCTATCCTCCCGCGAAGCCCCGAGAAAGCAGGCCCTGTCTCCTTCCACCAGACCAACGTGCTTGCTCTCTATTGGATGCTCGGCGTCAAAATAAGTGGAAACCACTTTCCCCCCTCCCAGTCCAGGGGCAGGTGCCCAAAAGCTGGTGTGTCGCTTTTGTGGTTTCCGGTCTGCAAAGCCGCCTCTTTGTACGTGCGGCGGGGATCATGGGGAGGCGTCCAGGATTGAGTGGGAGGGGGCCCCTGGCTGGGTGGGGCCCTAGCCATCCTTGGCCTCCCTGTTCCCCACCCCCCAGAAAGATCATACCACGATACCGTTCTGATGAAGTCGCCTTACCCCGCAGACTGTCATGTGATTTTTACAAAGCCATCTGTTTCCATACAGGGTATTTTATTTGGGATCCAGGAGGGGAGGGTGCGTCTGTACCCTCCATAGCATCTGAACCTTAATGAATAAAAGCGCTGAGAGTTCTGTAAAAAGGACTTGTATGGGTCTATTTATAGTTTGATAGTATTTTATAGTTTGGGTCCACATCGGATGCTTACTGTCAGCCACACAAGGAAGTGAGCCTCTCTGCTGGCCCCCTGAGCAAGGCGGCTGGGGTCCCAGAAGCAGTGAACACGAGTCTCTCGTGGGCGGATCGGCCACACGAGTAGCTGCCACCCGTGTCTCCAGCGTGTACGTCCCCAGTCCAAGCGGAGGCTTCTTCCGCAATTCTTGTAGTTGTTCGTCTTCCAAAAGAAAAGCGGGTTCTGAGTTCCTGTCATCCATCCATTCTTTAATTCCTTCTTTAATTATTTTCCTGTTTTCTTCCTCCTTCCCTACGTCCCCTGTCCTTCCTTCCCTCTCTCCTTTCCTTCCTGTTCTGATGGGCTTTCTCACTGCCAGGTGTGGCGGTCAGGAGACTGCAGTCACCAATAGATGGTTTATTATACTCGCAGATCCCAAGAGAAAGGGGACACACGGTGCCACGGGGCAACAGGGGTCGGCTCCAGGAGGCAGAAGGGGAAGGGACATTGTGGGCAAGGGCCTTCATTGTCATTTCTGCTGAAAGGACCCAGGAAGGAGGGTAAGCAGGCTTAGGACTCACTAATTTGCATAATTTTGGGGGCTCTGGCACTAAGCCCTACTTGTCTGGTACCTGGCCACGGGGTGATCAGGCCGGTGGATGGTGGCCAGAGTGTGGGACCCATGGTGGAGGTGGTGGGGGTGTGGGCTCTAGAGTGGCTGGTTTATGTTTGAAAAGTGTGCCCAGAGGTGAGTTGTCACCCATCTCTAGGGATCTCCTAACCCTGAGAGGGGTTTGCGTCTGGACAAAAGACCCCCAGGACCTTCTTGTTTGCCTTTAAAATCATGACCTTGAACGGGACTTTGCACGAGACCTGAGACAGTCCTCCATGCAGTGCACACGGATTTGATCGTTCAGCCCCTTTCTTCTCTCCCAGTGACTCCCAGACTTGATGCCCGCTGCCCACCCAAAGCCCATGATGCCGAGTGGTGGTCCAGTGCTTCCAGATGACAGAAGCGGGCCCTGGTGCAGGAGAGCACCGCCGATTGCACAGGACTTGGAGTCCTTACCCAAGCATTAATTTTGCTGCGTAGGCAGCCTCTTCCCCCACAAAGCACTGACTAAGAAGCAGAGGGGCCCCAGCACACCCAGCGGGGGGCCTGGCTGACAGCTTGTGGCTCCCTTGCCATCGAAGGTTCTGAGGAAGGTGGAGACCTCGGCAGGAGTGAAGGAGAATTCGGAAGGAGCGTTTTAGTGGCTCATTGTCTTCCTTCCTTCTATCCTCCTTTGTTATCTCCCTCCCTCCCTCCTTCCTTGTTTCCTTCTTTCCCTCTTTCCTTTTTAATGATTTTTAGTTATAAACATAGTGAATGCTGTGGATTTGCAAGAAAAAAAAATCTTCTGACTTTCTGCAATCCTCTGGAGACATACGTATGTCTAAATTTAAATATACCTTCCTACCCTGTCTGGAGAAAGGAAGTATTTTTAAGCAAAGCTGAAAAAAAGGGAAGACATTCCCTTTTATTTTCTTGCCCATATTTAAAAGCATTTTTCTTCTGCTTTCTTTCAAAGTTTATTTATTTTGAGCGAGTGCGGGGGAGGGGCAGAGAGAGAGAATCCCAAGCAGGCTCCGTGCTGTCAGTGCAGAGCCTGACGCAGGGCTCGAACTCATGAATGGTGAGATCGTGACCTGAGCCTAAACCAAAGGTTGGACGCTTAACCGACTGAGCCACCCAGGTGTCCCATTTTTTTTTTTCTTATGTCGTACATTTGGTGCAATTATTGTTGAAATTTGTGAAGCATACAGAATTGGAGCTTTGGGTTTGGTGACTTTGGGCAAATTACTTTTTGTCTTTACCCCCCAGCTCATTCATCTGAGTAAAGGGGACAATAGCATCATCTACATCTCAGGTCTTTTGTGAGTCGTTGTCAAGATAGTGTATAAGAGGGGCCATTACACCCTTGACACTAAAGGAATGTCACTCATCACTTACCAGTATCCTCATGACTCTCATTCCCTTCACTCCTGGAGACCCTTATTCTTCACCTGAACCAGGTGGAATAGGGACATATTCACTCTCTGGGGGGAGAAAAAAGTCTCACAATTTCAAAGGACTTTATGTTTAGAGTGATTTTCCTAGAAACTTAAGAGAAGCCTCCTGTTAGGACTTTGCCCACAACTACCAGTGAAACACTCTTTCGAGCCTTGCCATGGTGAAAAATGAGGACGCCAGCTTAAATAAATGTTATCCCAATCTCTACAGAATCGCGATGTGTCCGATTTTTTAAAGCGTCGACTGCAGGGTATTTATTATTCAGCGATAATAATAAATCTCTGCTTATGAAATCCGGGGACTCGAGTGTCCTGGAGGGAGGAAGCACAGTGCAGAGAGAAGAGCTTCGAGAGGCAGAGGTCCAGCCAGACCCGGGCTATTAATCATCGCCCTCCATTATTTCCTGAAGATTCATTCATTGTTCCGTAGGTATCTAGAGGGTCAATTAGAGACCACAGACAGGCTTTTTCAAAGACACAGGAGGGTCAATTAGGCCCTCCTTATAATTTTCTGCTTTAACAGCAAATGCCAGCCTATTGCAAATCAGATGCAAGGGAGTTTGGAAATAAACAGGCTACTTTCCTTCCTCCTCCTTTAAAAAGAAAGAAAAGGAAAAAAGAACCAACAACGAGATACGGAAGCGATCGGCTCTTGGTAACATATGGCTCACTGTCAGGCTCTGGTTCGAGTGAGGCAGAGGGGATCTTATCATCAAGACCTGCGGGGAGCCGACTTCTTGTGGGGTCAGAGCACCAGGAACGCTCAGGGAATTTCTATGATGGAATGGTCTGTTCGCATCTCCGAGGTGATTCATTTATCTCGGTGCGATTGGATGTGCGCTGGGGTGAGCGTACGATTATAAAGTATCCGAAAGGTACCTGAAATCAATGGAAGCAGATATCCAGACTGACACGGGGTGGGTCACCATTGCCCACCATGCGTTAGGGAGCCATTCCAGCTAAGCCCGCCTTAAGTCGTGTTTTGTGTGACACGGATTTTTATTTGTTTTCCCTGGGATTGGCAAAGTTTGAAACACATCACAGTCAAGTCAGACGAGGGGGGGAATTGTCCTGCGTGATGGACATGTGGAAGGAAGATTGTCAGAAGCTCGTGTACCCCCTTTTTTCCTACTGTTTTGAAGCGGATCCCTAGGTTTTGATTCCACCTATCCTGAATGCCTAATCTTGTTAACAGGATGAGGGATGTATTCTTTGCCTTTGAGATCCACTTCTAGCTATCTACCATCAAGTAGAGACCCAGAAGCAGATGAGAACTTCTTTTCATGTGAAAAAAAAATTTTTTTTTAACTTAAGTGAATTTTTTCCCCCTGGGATCTCAGTGCTAACTTCCAAGCCCCAGCTTGTCCAGTGTATTCAGATGTTTGTTGAGAGCTGGCTAATGTGTAGGCACTATTCTAGATACTGGGGACCCAATGGACAACAAGGGAGACAAAACCCTTCTTAGTCCCGGGATGCCGGAGCCCAGCCTCAAGGCCTCTTCTGCCTTCCGGTCGTATATCCTGTGTGATTTTCAAAAAAGGGATTAGGACTGAAGCTGGAAAGGGTGAACTTGTCTCTACTGGAGCCTTTGCTGAATCCACAGAAAACTGTCCCCCACCCCTTTTTTCCCCCCATTTCCCTGAAAAGAGGTCACGAGTGTGCGTTTCTTCAGGGCAGGAGTTCTGTCTGTTTTGCCCACTGTTGGTTTTTCTGAGTGTGGAACAGTGCCTGGCACATGGCGGGTCCTCGATGAGTATTTGTTGAGTCAATGAACTAATGGCCAGCAGTGGAGTGAATCTGAGGAGCCAGCCTTATTCTCGCCCCCTGAGCCGCTCTGGGCCCTGGCTGCTGCCGCCTCCCTAGGAATCAGCTTTTTATTCCCTCGCTTTTGCTTTCTCATCCGTGAGTAAAAAGTAAGAAAATCTCTCAGCCCTTGGGCCCTCCATCCTCCTTTCCAGCCCCTACCCCCAGACTTGCCAGTGTATGGCTTGCAGGTATCTTTCTTGGGGGACTGCTGGGTTTTTGTTTCCTTCGTGGAGTGATTTAGTTGCCAGCATTTCACAAATTGGAGACTTTACATCACATCCAGGATTTCCTGCTTCCCTTGAGAAAGCAGGGCCGGCATCATTTGCCTGTGCTTCCGAGTGGGACCAGCAGGCTGGATTTGAGCAGGGCTGCGTCTCGCTCACTGGGGTACAGGCCCGCTGGTTTTCCATAGGGCTCATCAGGCCTGCTTTACTCATGATAGAAACTGCCTGGCCTCCCAGGCTTTGGAGTCTGTAACCCTTGTATGGCAATTGCACTAATCCATGAGCCTGCCCATTCACACCCCTGCTGTCTCACAAGCCTCCCTGACTCTAGGCCTCTGATTCATTGATCTGTCCACCATCTTGGCTCCCTGGTGTCAGATCTGAAAGGCCGGCCTTAATTTATACAGATCTTTCTACCTAGAGTGTTCTTTTTCCCTTTTCCCAGTAACTTTGACTCTTGCAGAAGACTTGCCTGAACCCCTAAAGCCCCTCTCCCTGGAAGCTTGGAGTATGGGTTGGGTACCACTCCATCCACCATTGTTCTCATAACATCCTCTACAACCACGATTGTATTGTGGCTCTTTACTATTCTGCTGGCCACCCCGGGCTGTCATCCCTCCAAGATGAGGACTTTGTTGCTCATCGTCGCTTCCTGGGCATCCTCAAAATCTGGCCCTTGAGGGAGAAGACACGTGGATCTGGCTTGCAGAGCCTCGCATGGGAGAGGAACGATGGCCACACTGGATTTCCAAGGATAACATCCCAGATGCCTTGGGAGTCCCAGCAAGACTCTGGATCTTACCATCCTGGGAATGGAAAGGTCTGGGAAGGTTTATGGATACTGGGGTATCCTGCACATATTAAGGGACCAAATGTGCGTTTAGAAAGGGCACTCTGGCTTCAGTGAGAAGGGTGGATCTATAAGGGGCAGGACTGGTAGCAGGCGGGCTCTTCTACAGTCCAGGCCAGACATAGCGGAGGTCAAAGCCAGGGAAGGATGTGGAAGCAAGACGTGGCTACTGATGGAGTGTAGGGGAGTGCAAATAGCTGACATCCTGTGGGGAGTGGGCGAGTAAGACATTTTCCAGCCAATGAATTTATGAGAATAACTTCACTCCACGTTCACCCTCCCCCTGCCAAGCATCGTCCGTATCACCTTGGTAATACGGTCTCTTATTGAAGCATGCAGAAAGCAGAGACTGTGAGTACAAAATGTGATTTTAAGCCAGGGCTATTAACAGACATCCAGTGGCTTGGTTTTTAGTGTGCATACATTTTTGTGTATTCCACGTGGATTTTCTTGGCCCTTCTTTTTCTTCCTTTTTAATCTTCTTCCTTAAGGGAAACCCCGTTCTCTCAGTGGCTTCTTGGTAGAGTGTTCTAACTAATGACTTTAATCGTGTGAATGTAGAGCAGAAATGGACAGGAAAATCCTCAGCCCATTTATCTTGCAGACCCCAAGTGTACAGGCACAAAACCACAACTTCCACCCTTTTTTCCCCCTTTATTTCATACCTCACCTCAATTTATGACTTGGCTTACAGTCTGTTGCAGAAAGCCCAGCTCCCCAGATTCCTCCTGAATCTACATTTTTCTAGTTTGTCGCAAATAGCCAGGGTCTCAGGAGTTTGCCGTTACAATGCTTCAGAGAAATTGGTGACATTGAAGGACTGTCGTGTGTGTGTGTGTGTGTGTGTGTGTCTAATTTGGGTTATAAGAAGAAATTTGCAAAGCCTTTTTCTTGTTTCTCCTCTATGCAGTTCGGGGGGATTATATTAGATGATATTTGATACCAAAAAAATATCCGTGGTAAGGCCTTTCTTCATGTAGTAGCTCAGAATAAATTAGTGCCCCAACAAACAAGGTACCATTTTGTAGGGTAAATTCTGAGCTGTGTTTGGTCTGAAAGTTTTCTTATTTAACTTTGTGTAAGACGTGGCACAGAAAAATCATTTCAGTAGTTGCTGATCTCGATTCACTGGCTGAAGTGTCATATTACTACCATGAGGCATACTAGTGATAAATATTATCTTGAACTAAGTCTTTAATAATTAATTTCAAAAAATTAAGACAGCCATGGTATTTGAGTTCCTGTGCTAAGAATTTTATACTCTGGGGCACCTGTGTAGCTCAGTCGGTTAAGCAGCTCAGGTCATGATCTCATGGTTTGTGGGTTCGAGCCCCATGTCGGGCTCTGCTGATGGCTCAGAGCCTGGAGCCTGCTTACGATTCTGTCTCCCTTGCTCCCTGCCCCTCCCCCAGTCACGCTCTGTCTCTGTCTCTCAAAAATAAATAAATGTTAAAAAAATTAAAAAAAAATTTATACTCTGTATGCATAGTGACTGAAAGCCAAAGAAATAAATGGAAGAAGGTTTTTTCTTTTCTTTCATTTCCTTTATTTAATTTTTTTTAACGTTTACTTTTGAGAAAGAGAGACAGAGTATGAGCAGGGGAGGGGCAGAGAGAGAGTGAGACACAGAATCCGAAGCAGGCTCCAGGCTCCAGGCTCCGAGCCGTCAGCAGAAAGCCTGATGCGGAGTCTGAACCCATGAACCACAAGATCATGACCTGAGCCGAAGTGGGTCGCTCAACCGACTGAGCCACCCAGATTCCCCAGAATGTTTTTATTTTAAAGCTGGGTTGTGGTACGCTGCCATATTTGTTTTCCATTGCTGTGGAACAAATTATCCCATACTTAGCAGCTCAAAACACCACCTATGTGTTAGCTCATGGTTCTGTAGATCAGGAGTCTGGACACAGTGTGACAGATTTTCTGCTCAGGGTCTTGAAAGGAAAGACCCGTTGTTGGCTGAAGCTGCATTCCTTTCTGGAGGTCCTAAAGACCAATCCGCCCCCAACATCATTCTAGTTGTAGGCAGAATTCAGTTCCTTGCAGTTCTAAGAACGGGCCTTCTATCGACTTTTGCTCTGTCACCTGCTGGCCAGTCCTAGCTCTACAGGCCATCCACTTACTATGTGGCCTCTTGATCTCCAAGGCTGTCAACAGAGACTGTCTTGTGCATCGAATCTCCTCCATGCTTGGAATCTCTCTTTTTTTTTTTTTTTTTTTTTTTCTTTCTCTTTTCTTTTTTTATTCTGACTTTCTTTGAATCTGACATCTCGACCCATATTTAAAAGGCTCATGTGATTAAGATAGTCTCCTTATGTTAAAGTCAACTGATTTGGAGCCTCAATTAACATCTGCAAAATCCCTTCCCAGTGGTACCCAGATTAGTCATCGATGGAGTAACTAAGAAAGGCCAGGCCTACACCAGGGCCCAGGCATCTCGTGGACCACCTTAGGATTCTACTGACCAAAGCCACATTTTTTTAATAACAGAAAACAAAGGCTAGATCTTTCCAGAGACTTTTTTCAGAGGCACAAGGTATAGTATAAGAGAAAGGGGGGTACTTGAGAAGGATATAAAACACAAAGAAAGGAAGCTTAGGTAGAACCTCCAGTGTGGAAGCAGAGATTTGATCAGGGACCATCATGCCTTCCCTTGTGAGCCAAGCAAGACAAGTGATTTTGCCTGAAGAGGTAGAATGGGAATTTGGAGAGAGGGGTTATATGGCTCAGGATCTTTAGTTACCAGCAGATGGGGCTGAGTCAGAAAAGTTTGCTCTCTCGTAAGCCCTGATTCAACTCATGATCTTCCTTGTGCCTCGATGTCCCCACCTCGAATCGGCTAACATTCAGATTGCTGATTAGACAGCAGCAAAGGGCTGTTGAATCATCAGCCCCTTTCAGCCATACAGTAGGCTCTCGCCCAGTGTCCCTCCCATCGTCCTTTTCTCTGGATAGAGTGTCAAATCAAATTAGATGGCAAGCTGTAGATTTGATCCAGGCACTCTGGAAATTACGGATGTCTTAAATTCTTCCATAGTGAGTGGGAACACAGGCCTGGAAGAGTCTGGGAGTGTTGTCTCTTATCTCCAGTTCTGCATGCACAATTCCTCCGGAATCTCATTTTCTCTCTCCAACCCATGTGAAACCTGTGTTTCTGCTCCTGGGGACAGCCATGTTGTCTTGATTGAAGAAGTAGTCTTTTAGTTTACTTCCTGGTTCCATTCATACCCTGGGGCCATCTGTATTTCACCAGGGCCAGGACTAGGCAAGCCAGACATCGAAGGCATCCAAGTAAGGAGTCACACACCCCTCTGGGTTTGTGCAGCTGCCATCTTGTAGGCTGGACCCGTGGATTAAGGACGTGAGGACAGCACTAGTGAACTCCCCAGCTCTGTTCCTTACCGTGGCGCATGCCACGCAGATCCCTCTGAAAAGGATTACAGATGTTCTGTTTTGGTTTTTTTTTTTTCCGTTTTTCCCCATCCCTCCCCCTAGCTTTCCCTCTCTGCACCCACGGCGCTCTGCACTTGAAGCTAAATATAATGATTCTGATTTCCCATCGTACATACTAATCAGGTTTGAAAGTTGTCTTGTGAGGCTTTAAAAAGCTAGCCAAGAGCAGTGCGATTTCTCCAAAAAGGATGTCTGCAATCAAGGTGATTACGTGGGAAAATAAATCATAATTTATATTGCTGAAAATGGCAATTGCAAAAACACTCTGACAGTACTTCCCTTTCAGTCTCTTTTTCCCATGAATCGGGTAAGTGCTGCCCTTCCGAAACGTTCTTTTTATTTTATTTATTTATTTACTTATTTATTTTTAAGGCGCCAAATACCACGGAAGCCACGACAGTCCCGGGGTGATGCGGGTGGTTCCGGAACAGAACCGCCAAGCATTAATGCCAAAAAATGGAACCACCCCCATGTCGAAGAGAGAGTTCGAAGAAACTGTATCTAGGATCCGTGCACACACGTGTGTGAGCACACGCCCATGCACACACATATGTGCATACGTTCTTTGATCATTATTCTATTGAAAAACAACTTAAATGTAGACTCTTAGAACTGAAAGACTTTTAGGAGGCCACCTCTCTCCTGCCCACCTGCCTTTGGGTTAAACTATAGTAAATAATCCAAGAGAACAGATGAGTGATGGGATTCAGTCATATCCCTTGGTGTTGGGAACTGTTGCTCAGTGTCTCCTGGTTGACGGATATTATGCCCACCAATGCCTACAGTTAATGCCTGTGGTCGATGATAGAAATGGCCATCAGTTCTTCTTCTCCCTTGTATTGTGATGCCCTAGACACCAAAAGTAGGGTCTGTCCACACCTCGTATCAGCACATGTCATGGAACTTGCCTGGGCCACGGGGCATGTGTGAATATGACCCAAGCAGAGGCTTGCAAAGTGCCTCTCTGTGGGCTCTTGCCCACTGGATGCTTCTAGAAGCTTCCGTGTCTGGATGCCAACAAGCCCAGGCTTGTCTGCTGGGTGAGAGGAGGAACACATGGCCGTGTGGCCACACCGCATCAACCAAGAGCCAGCTACCTGCTAGGGGCAGAGCTGCTGGCTGATAGAGGACGCCTGCCCAGTGGCACCCAGACCAAACTGTTGTCTTTTTGTTTTGTTTTGTTTATTTTATTTTTTAATTGATTTATTTTCTAGAGAGAAAGAACACATGAATGAGGGAGGGCCAGAGAAAGAGAGAGAGAGAGAGAGAGAGAGAGAGAGAGAGAATGAATGAATCCCCAGCAGGCTCTGCACCGTCAGCATGCAGAACCCTACGTGGGGCTCGAACTCACGAACTGTAAGACCATGACCCAGGCTGATACCAATAGTCGGACACTTAACCGACTTGAGTCACCCAGGTGCCTCAAGTAACAGTTGTTTTTAGTCACTAGTTTTGGGGACTTTTTTTTTTTCCATAGTAAACACTAGCAGAGACAATACTTAAAAATTGAACTCTTTACAAGCCATTGGAAAGCCTCAGGGTGAGTAGTAGTTTGCCCTTTTCCTCAGAGGTGTAGGCCTGACATGTGGGAGGACAAAGTTGGTGAATGAACCCCTGCTGATGCTCCAGAGCCAATGTCATGTATCTCAGGAAGCATGAGACTTCCATGGGGGACGTTCTACCTGCTACAGAGATGGTCAAGAAGTTGAGGACCATTGAAAATCTGGTCCCTCTCTCACAAGGATCAGGTCTTTGGGTCCAAGGGGAGGGAATAGAGAGTGGGTGTTAAGATGTGGAATGCTGCAGGGAGATCTTCCTCTGAATTCTCATGACAAGAAAAGGTGTACTTATCCAAAACAACCAATTTCTTTTTAAATGTCAGTATCATATCTCATAGCATTTCCATCTTTGCTCTGGCCACCAGGGAGCTCAAAGCCAAAAAGTTTTGGCATATTTTCCCTACCTTCAGCAAAGTCATAGTACCGTTGGGGACCTCTCTGGGAACTAACTTTCCCTCTTACTTAGTGTCATTCTTCCTTTTGCCTAATTTCGGTATCTATTTTTCCTCCTCCTTTTTCTTTTTGTTCCCTTTTCTCCTCACTCTTTCACTTTTTTCTTTACTGTTTATATGCAGTGGGTATTTATATATAATATCTTAAAATTCCCTGCTTTTTTAACAAGGCAGATAATGGTAAAAACAAAACAAGGAAAAAAACAAACATACACCATGAGATTGTTCAATCTCTGGGACCTGGGAAAGGAATATACACAGGTTCTTGGGTTGTTCCTTCCCATCAACTTTAACTGGTGGGGAGCTTTGCTTTGTCTTTTCTTTTCTTTTTTGTTTTTAACTTTTTTTTTAAGTTTGTTTATTTTGAGAGAGAGAGAGAGAGAGAGAGAGAGAAAGAGAGAGAGAGTGACTGTGTGTGAGCAGGGGAGTGGCAGAGAGAGAGGGGGAGAGAGAGAGAATCCCAAACAGGCTCCACACTGTCAGTGCAGAGCCTGGTGCAGGGCTCAAACTCACAAACTGCGACATCATGGCCTGAACTGAAATCAAGAGTTGGTCACTTAACTGCCTGAGCCACCCAGGCGCCTCTGCCTTGGGTCTTCATGCATTTATCAGAGGAGGCATGAGGAGTAGGACCATCATAGACTCTGGAGTCAGCAAGCGGTTCTGGGTTTGAATTCTGAATCCATCACTATATTAGTTTCCCTTCGCTGCTGTAACAAATTACAAAAACTTAGTGGCTTCAAACAACACATGATTATACTCTTTCAGTTCTGGAGGTCATAAGTCCAAAATCTGTCTCATTGGCTCGAGGTGTCAGCTGGGCTGGTTCCTTCTGTGCCTCTAGGGGAGAACCCATTTCCTGCCATTTTTAAGCTTCAACCGGCTGCCTGCAGCCTGGGCTCATGGCCCTCCCCCATCTTCGCAGGATGGCATCGTGCCATCCCGTCTCCTTCACTGACTTCCCTTCCCTCATCGCCTCGTCCTCCCCTGGTCTGACCCTCCTGCCTCTTTCTGACAAGGACCCTTGTGATTACATAAGACACACGTGGATAATCCAAGATAATCCTGCCATCTCAAAATCCTTAACCACATCCACCACCTGCTTCTTGCCATGTAGGTTGACATATTCACAGATTCTGGGAATTGGGACATGAACATCTCTTTTGGAAGGGGCATTATTCTGTCTACCACACTGCTAGTTCCGGGCCTCAGTTTCCCTTGTCCCTAAGACAGAGAGAGCAGCATTCTACAGGCTCTGGGGAAGTGGAAACATCAGCTTTATCAAACAGGATCGCACAGAGATTGGCGTCTTCCTCCTAAACTACCTTGAGGTCTGTTCTTCAGCCAGAGCATGGGTGAGGCCATTACATATTCAGCTGCCCAACATTCATTGAATGGAGACTGATACATCGGTTACCATCTTGGTGTGCCACACCTGCCATAGCAAAACATCACAGACAGTGGCTCAAACACCAGACGTTTGTTTCATACAGTCTGGAAGCCGGGAAGGCCAACACCACACCGGCAACAGATTCGGTGACTGGTGAAACCACTTCCAGGTTTCAGATGGCCATCTTCTCACCTCGTGGAGAGAGGAAGGGCTCAGGCCACTCCTTTTTTCTCCAAAGGTCACGAAGTCCGTCATGAGGGCTCCACATTCATGACCTCATGTAAACCGAATCACATCACAAAGACAATACTTCCTCTTGCCGTCACAGTGGGGGTTAAGTATTCAACATAGGAACTTCGGGGGCACACAGACTTTCAGGCCATAACAGCTATCTCGCACCTCTCCTCAGCGACTCAGAAAACAGCAGTGTGTGGCGGAGAAACTGTGGTATGAAAGTCAGAAGAGCGAGCCCTGTGGCTTTCCCGGGTCTGCCGAGACTCAGCTGCGTCATCTTGGGACTGTGGCTTCTCCTTGCGGGCCTTCTGTGGCCTCGTCTGTAAAATGAGGGGCATAAAATTATCCCCATCACAGGATGGTTCCGAGGACCACGTGAAACCATCCACAGCACGGCTCTCTGTCACCGTGAACCTGTGGGTACACGTGAGTGCTGGCCAGCTGCCCAAAGTCATGGTCCCCACCACCCCCCGGCCTCACCGCTGCTCTGCTCCTGGAGGCAAATGCATCTTAGGGTATGGTTTTCATCAGCCAGTAGTGCAGTTCACAAGCTGGGGAGTTTTAGTGGCACCCACGTGCGTTTTTCTTCCCCCTAGAATTGTTGCCTGAGGGGTGGAAACGAATAGCTAGCTAATGGAGCGCCGATGGCATACCAGCAATGTGCAGATGGCTTTTTGTGCTTTGTTTTATTTTTCAGTCAAGGGGTCATGACTGTCTTCAGTTTACAGTTGAAGGAATTAAAGCTCAGAGGGACACGTCTCTGGATGGTAGTAGTAACGGTATTGATGATGGCCGTATTCGTTTTTAAATTCACGACCACTAGAGTTATCATAGCAGAAACTCACAAATGTTGTGTGCCTTCTGAGTGCCAGTCATTAGGCTAACGTTACACGTTTATCATTCATTGATCCCGCCCCGGAGGAAGGTGTGCTCATCATCCCTGCTTTCAGTTGAAAGCAGCCGAGTGAGGCTCAGAGAGGCCCAAGAATTCTCTCAACTCCCACCTCAGTGAAGGGCGTGATTGGCAGAGGTCCAGTACGCGTCCCCATCTCCTGCCGCGTTCACAAGGCTGTGCTGCCTCCCAGAGCCTGTGTCTTCCATAGCCAAGAAGTGGGGTTTGCTTTGTTTTCAAAGGTCCCTAAGCTCACCCCTGCTCCCCACCGTCCCAGACTGATATTTAAAAAAAAAAAAAAAAAAAATTAACGTTTATTCATTTTTGAGAGAAAGAGACAGAGCTTGAGTGGTGGAGGGGCAGAGAGAGGGAGGGAGACACAGAGTCTGAAGCAGGCTCCAGGCTCTGAGCTGTCATCACAGAGCCTGATGCCGGGTTCGAACCCACAAAGCGTGTGAGATCATGATCTGAGCCGACGTCGGACGCTTAGCCTACTGAGCCACCCAGGCGCCCCAGACTGATATATTTTTAAAGGGTGACCTTTGCTGCAAAACTAGGGCAAAAGAGAACCAACCGGGACCCCCCCCGACCATGGGAACTTCCACTTGGCCCACCCACCTTTGTGGCTGAGTTTGTGGCTGAGTCAGGGGAAAGAAAAGGAGAAAGTTCAGCGAAGCCTCCAGCGGGTGGTCTCGCCCAGAGCCCATTACCAGGCTGGAGTGACAGAGTGTGGCACGCCTGCGGCTCATCCCGTGTCTAATGGAACAGAAATGAGCACCTTACTGCCCTTGTTTTCCAGTGGCTCGTCCGGGGCTCTGCGAGGTTTATTAATCTCAGCGTATAATGGAAAATGTGTTGCCATGTTAAATCTGGAGCCACTGTTCACTGCTCAGAGGATTGAAGGCGGCAGGAGTCTTTGTCTTATTTACAAGCAGTGCGTGGGAGGGACACTTAGGGCAGGAGAATGCTGTCGTAAAAATCCATGTGGAATTTGAAAGTGTGCGTTAATGCATGTGACCAGATGGTTCTAAAATATGCCACTTTAACCAAAAATCATCCTCTGAAAAACTCTTCTGAAGAACATTGTGCATAATAACTGCCTTGAGCAGGGCCATAATTGTAGCAAATGTATGAGGTACGGGATGGGGAAGAGGGAGGGAAGTGGTTCTTGCTTCTCATTACAGGGTCCCTCCAAATGCCTGCCTGAAAGAAAAAAAAATCACCCAATGCAGAGAACCGTGGCTCTACTTACACCATTTAGAATCGCTGTGAGTTATTACCCAGAAATTGCTAACCACTGCTTCCTAAGTTATATATTAAAAAAAATAAGAAGCTTCCAAATTCTGAAACTCCAGAAGCAACCAGCTGTTAGTTACATGTCACAATATTCATACTCATGTCTGCAAGTATATTCTTAGGTTTGTTTCCTGCTTGTCTCTTACAAGTTTTAAGGGCCATCAGTCGAAGCGTCTAATAATCTTAACACTGTTGTATTTACACTTGAGATCTTATTATCCTCCCCTTAGCTATGTAAACAGATGAATAACCTGCTTGGGATTCACCCAGATACGGCTTGTTGCAGACTCCAGGCACAATGAGAAGGGAGACATCCTGTGTCAGCCTTTCGGGCTTGTTCATTAGGCAGAAGGGGAGAACGTCCCAGATAAGCCATCACTGGGGGCCAGGTGGGGTTACCACACAGGCCACTCAATCTGTCCTAGGAGCCCTCAAGTTTTGCACACCATTGTTTAAAGTTGCAAGAGGCCTTGGGACTTTTTTTTTTTTTTTTTAAAAAGGAATCATGCAAGCGGAAATGTGACTCTCCTTAGCAGAAGGGGACTGTTGCCCACCAAAAAAGAGTCCGGAAAATGCTTTGTTGCCTCTCTGTATTGTGATCAAAACAAGTGGGTGCGTTTTCGTGGCGTTAAAACATTATTTTCCTTTATTAAGCCTCCTGTTTCATATTGCTGTTCAAATTCGACATCTACCTTTAAGTTTGCTTAAAATTATTACCACTTTGTTGACATTCATCTATATGCTTTTCAGTGGGTGTCATCTTCTCATTTGCAATATACCTTTTAAGGAGCGGTTGGAAAAAAAAACAATATACCTTTTAAGGAGCGGTTGGAAAAAAAAGGGGAAAAAAAGGAAAACATGTTAAATGTTAATGATTTCTTTCCTAACTGCAATTTTTGTCAGCTCCGTTTTGTACATATATGATTATGAAGCAATTTGCATGAAATTTACACCTTTTCAAATTTTGAAAATTGCCTTGTTGAAAAAGAATCGCTACACTTCTCAATACCGCACTGATTAATCACAGTTATAGAGTAGACATAACATTTTTATTAAACTCTCAGTGAGCAGGAAAATTAGCACTTCCTGCAATAACCATACTAATTTCATTAGTGAACGTTTTCATTTATAAAGTGCCTCTTCCTTATCTTGAACCTTTTATCCTTTTCTTATTGACCAAAGAGAGGGCATATCTTTGGGAGCTCGTAATAAACCATCTTCGTAATACGTTGTGACCCCATCGACCAGCTGCTGCTTCCAGCCGATCATCTTCCTTGGTCATAAATATCCATCGGTACCTTTTATCACGTGGGGCTCTTTGGGCTTTCTTTTTGAATTTCAATGATGAGATAGTTTCCCATCCTTAAGAGCATGCCGTGGGATGATTTTCGGCCAGACTAAAACTCTGAAAGTATCAGGTGGATATAAAGGTAAAGAAAATACAGGCTTTTGTTGATTCATTTTCATATAACTTCTTTACTGGGTGCGTATGATAAAGGGGAAACAGGAGGGAATACAAGAAAGGCTCAGGGAGAAACTAGAGAGGTAGAAATAGTGTCTGCCGGGGTTAGGGGCCTGGGGTCCAAGCGTCTTATTTATATACAAACTCACGTGGGAGTCTCCAGTTCCGCCACAAAGTTCTTTCTCAAACATGTGGGCAGCTGAACTCTTGTGATAATTATTTATTTTCCATCACCCTACTGAATGCCGGGTTCTATTTGTGGTGCTGAGGACACAAAGGTGAACCCCCAGGCAAGCCAGCTGCCTCCTCCCAACAAAGTTTACATTCCAGTGGGCGAGCCAGTCCAAAAATGAGTAAATGGCTGGATGAAATCTATTCAGCAGTGATGCCCATCCAGAAGCCAGCAAACATGGTGTCTTCAAGAAAGGAAGGTCAGGAGTGGACGGGGGCTGCCTCGAGAAGGGATGGCAAGGTGGCATTGAATTGAAGGCTTCAAAGATGAGAGGGAGCCAGTGATGGAAAGAGCCAGAGGAAAAGTGTTTTAGGCAGAAGGAACCGAGAGTGAAAAGGTGCCCTGTCAAGGCAAACGTTATGCATTGTTGAAGAAATAGCATTGACCAGAGGGTTTGTTCATGTGCCCTGTGATTTTTAAATTTAGAATTGAGGTCTGTGCTTGATGTGAAATATTGATCGTTTCTTTGTGTCTTAAGTGCATTGGGAAAGCTGTATATATTCAAAGTAAAAGAGAAACAGACATTTCTGAACACCCAGTTGGGGAGAAAGGGGCAGTGGCAGCTTCTAAGTGTTATAGGAAAACAGGTGACTTTGTCTTTGTGTGTCAGTTTTTTATTTTGTATTTTTCATTTATTTTTATTAAAACTTTTTTAATGTTTATTTGATTTTTGAGAGAGAGACAGAGCGTGAGCAGAGGAGGGGCAGAGAGAGAGAGAGAGACAAAGAATCTGAAACAGGCTCTAGGCTCTGAACTATCAGCACAGCCTGACACGGGGCTCAAACCCATGAACTGTGAGATCATGACCTGAGCCAGAGTTGGATGCCTAACCAACTGAGCCACCCAGACACCCCTGTGTGTCAGTTTTTTTAAAAAAGCGTGGATTATATGGCTTTTTATGTGCCAGTTACAACTTAGAAAGGTAAATGACTCATCCAAGGTCATACTGCCAATAGACTGGAGGGCCAACATTAACCACACAAGACTGAAATTTCCCAGTAAAATATATATATTCATTGGGTGCATTATGCTTTAACATCACTAATAACTTTTCATTGGCTTATGTCTTGTTTGTCATCTTTATGTATAGCTTTTAAAGGGCAGTAACTATCTTACAATTCTGAGTGTCCTTGGAGTACCATGCTATTGAAAACATGCTCAAATTCAACAGTAAGCAGACATTGCAATGAACACAAAAATGAAAAATTATTTCACACTCACCGGACTGGAAAAAAAAAAAAAGTACTCTGGCAATACCAAGTATTGGCAAGGATATGGAGTAATAGGAAATTTCATACATCCCTGGTCAGAGTATAAATTGATAAAGCCACTTTGGAAAATATTTTGGCATTACCTAATAAAGTCATCCATAAGGCTATATAGTTTCACTCCTTGACATGCCTTTGAGACACTCTTGAAAACTAGAAAAAGTTCAAGCATGATTCTGGCACATTATTTATGGTACCAAGAAACTGAAAGTTTTCCAAAAGGCATCCATAATAAAATGGGGGAAATAAAAGGTGGTCCTGGATATTCACAGAGAGGAATACTTGTTAGCAGTGAAAATGAGTGAATGAATTCCCATAAACTGAATCAACATAGAAGAATCTTGAAAACACAACGTGGAATTCAAAAAACGGTTACATAGATTCTATACGCAGTATGATTCAACTTATAGATAGTCCAAAACATAGGTAGAACTAAACAGATAGAGGATATAAGAATATGTGCTCCATGCCATAAAGAAAAGCAAGCAAACGGGGAGCACAAAATATGACCTAGTGCTTCCCCAGGTTGGAGTGGGGTGGGTGGGGTGGAGAGGAAAAGAGAATAATGTCTTGAGGGGACTATGGGGGAGGTACTACAAAGTTCCATTTAAGTCATTCTGTTTACCGTTGTTTAAGCCACACATAAATTACATACATGAACTCTTTTATTATGTAGGCACATTGCATAATATTGAAAGATTAAAGATATTCCGGTACCTTGAAACTGAATTAGGTGTTTGGGGCTTGGCTCCTTTGTTTTCTGTCCTTCTTAGTCTTGACCCACCGTGAGATCTCTTGCCGGATGAAAACATGGGAGAGTGATATTGCCCCGCACAACTCTACTTCCTTCATACTCCAGTCTATCCTGTGTGCCAGACACATTTTTCAAAAACACAGTATTTACTATACTGCTCATCTGTTCAAAAACATTCAGTGGCTCTCATGGCCTCCAGGACTGAGCCCATGTTCTCCAGCCTGTCAGTTCTTTTACCAGTGTTTTCTCTGCCTCACCATTTTTTCCCCTTTATTTCAGTACATTTTCTTGTGCATAATTGTGTGGTCAGCCACCAGGCTGGGTATGGGCACAGCAGTGAACCCTTAACCCATGGCTTTTGTGGGGCTCATCTGCTTCCTGTCCTTCCAACATCATGTGCTCATTCTTGATATCTACTTGTACACACTCCAGTTTCTGTACTTGTGCTTCATTTAGTATTCTTGGTACACAAATCAACGTAAGTTTTGCAGCTTGATGTAACGCATGTTTATCATTCCATAGTTTTTGTGGGTCAGGCATCTGGGCATATCCTAGCCGGGTTTTCTGCTTAGGGTCTCACAGTCTGCTACAGTCAAGGCAACAGCCTGGCAGTGTTCTCATATAGAAGCCCAACTAGAGAACAATTGGCTTCCAGAGTCACCTCCACACCTCCAAGGTCACAAAGGCTGGCTCCTGGCAGACTTCATTTTCTTATAGCTGTATGACCCAAGGCTTCTTGCTGAGAGTTGGTTGGGGCTGGAGGCCCCCTCAGCAACTGGTGGTGGCCCTCAGCTCCTAGAGCTCAGCCATAGTTCCTTATCACATGGGCTTTCCCAATATGGCAGCTTACTTCATGGAGCCAGCAAAGAGAATCTAGAACAAGTTGGCTGGCAAGACATATTCTTATATAACGTAATGTGATCACAAGCATAACATCCAATCAGCTTCTGTTGGCCGGAAGCGCCTCACAGGACCTGCCCACACTCAGAGCCGGGGAATGACCCAAAGGAATAAGCACCAGGAGGCAGGGATTGTTTGGGGCCTCCTTAGAGTCTGTTCACCCCAACTTATGTCTTCTCTTTGCTGTCAGTTAATGTCTGTGAAGCCTCTAAAACTGAATCCCATTTGAAGCTGTCTGTGACTGCTGTCTCCCTGGGAACAGCAGGAAGATGACCTTGAGAGTCTAAAGGCCAGAAGATCTGCCTTTAAAGAGCTGCCATCTATAGCCTTCAAGGTAAAGAAGGAAGATTTTGAAGAAAGACTTTGCCTGTGTTAATTGCAGTCTTGAGTCACTTTCAGCAGGGATGAGAAATTGCCTCTGGGCTGGTTCCACCCGTGAAGGTGATAGTACATCAAAACTGTTTTGTTTTGTTTTCATTTTCAAATAGCAGTTGTTAGACCCCTAAAGATTAGGGTCTCTCAAATACTGATCAGAATAGGTGTTTAGGAAATATTTGTTTAGAGGACAATGGCCTGTGATAGGCTTGCCCTCACACTGTCAGATGTCCTGAGGATGTGATGCCCATCTTTTATCCCAACATTCTGTAGAGGCCTCGAGGGATTCCCGGAAAGCCCAAGAGATTTCTGCATTGACAACAAGAAGTCCCAGACTGTCTGTTTTTACCCCCTCCTCAGATCCTGTGGCATCACCTTTGATTGGAGTGGGGCATTTGATTTTCTCCATTCCTTCCTCTAAGCCATGAATTGGACAAATATCTAGTAAGCACCTACCGTGCTCTTGGCACTAGTGTAGATCACGGCGCCATTTTGAAAGCATAACCTGAATAATGGACAGCACGCCGATAAAGCCACTGTCTGGTCTCGATTATTTTTAACACCATAAGGAAAAACTTTATTAAATCCAATCACAGGAACTCCATTTACTTTTAACCCCACATGGCAAAGTTATCAATGTGGGATGCTTCTGAACTCACAGATGAAAAATGCCTAGATAAATACCGTAAGGGACATTTTTAAGCATGTAAAAAAAATCAATTTTCATAAGGTTACATCTTTTTACCTCTTTATATAAAACATGCTATATTAAAAGAGAGATTAAATTTTACTCTGTGGAGTCAAATGCAAACACAAAATTATTTTTTCATTTTTCAGAGCATGTACTGGATTATCATTTATTTATGAGGCTTTTTTTAATCTAGAATATATGGAAATCTTTTCTTGAAGCACAATATAATATTGAATTGGGAATGTTGTCTGACAGTTTCCCTCTTACAGTTGCATAGAATGATTCTCCTGTATGAATTTTTAAAAGAAACTTCAATATACTCTGCATTTGAAAGGGAAGAAGTAATCGCCATAATCTTGAGGAATCTTTTAAATGGCCTCCATGCCACTTCTATATTTCCCCAACTTTGCTGCAACAAATAACGCTTCTACGATTTTCCAGAACTCACAGAATGTCCGGTTTTCTTTCTTATGCACAAAAGGTACACCCAGCAATGGAAGTTCTCCTCCCAAAGACAGTGTCATCAGTTCAGAATAGAGCTATGATGTGATTTCTGTTTTTCCTTTTGCACCTTTTCCTTGCTTGGAGGCTCTGGGCTTGAAAGGGCACTTGTAGCCTTCATTCTCCACGAGGCACGTGTCTTTGCATTACAGGCCCTTCAAATCATGGGCCGAAGCCACACAGCCATGAGATCAGGGACACAGAAAAATGCGGGTTTGGGCATCAACGCTTTCTGAAGAATCCCTCTAAGGTTAGCCACTCTGAACCACCCTGCATCAACTCACTTTTATATGGCTTGATCATGTGTTTTTCGTCCCATTCCTACTTGGTGTTGTTGTTGCATAACACGCCACCCCGAAATGGAGTGATTCGTCTACAGATTGCCTAGGGCGGCCTGGCTTCACCAGTCTCCTTCTGGGATTCAGGCTGTACCTGGTGGGTTACGGTACGTACTCCCCGTGGTGGGAGTTGGTAGGTGCCAGTGCCTTGTTAGGGCTAGACTCGGGTCTGGATTCACATTTCTTTGGCCAAAGCCAGTTATGTGGCCAAGCTCAACTTCAGTTGGGAAATTTTACACCTTCCAGGGAGGTGTGAGGATGTCAAGTGAGTGTTTGCTAAGTAGACTTTCTACCTAGTCTTTGGCATTTATTGGAGGTAGATATATATCTCTATGTCTACAAAGATATTGGAGATATATATATATAGATAGATATCCATGTAGATATCTATACAGATATTGGAGATAGGTATATATCTCTATATAGATATAGAGATATAGGTAGAGATAGAGATACATATCTATCTCCAATAAAGATATATATATCTCCAATAAATATATATTTCTGTGTTTATGTATGTATATTTTAAGTATAAAGTATATTTTTATAAAATTAAATAAAAACGTATCAATAGCTTGTTCAGATTTTAGCCTCCTTCAGAACAGCACCTCTAGCATTTGCATTTGTCCCTTATGTTGCATGAGTAAGGCGGCCCTGACCCCTAGTTCATCATTCAGCTGGCTCACCTTTCATCCAACCCCGGATTCCACCAAGAAGCATTGGGTCCACAATTCTCAACTTTGGAGCCAGACCAGCTAGAGTTCAACTCCAAACTCCTACTTCCCAGCTCTGTGACCTTGGATAATTTACTTAACCTTTCTGAGTCTCAGTTACTAAATCATTTAAATGGTGATGGTTGTACCCACATCTATATCCTTTGCACCTGCATCGTGACATTTTGGCTCCTCCCCAACTAATAGCTCTAGAATGCTGTGTGCCGGTACGCTGTTTGACCGTATCATCCGAGCAGTCTTGGAGAAGCTGCCACTTTGTGAAGAATCTGTTGCTAGGGAATGTCAATGGTATGACTTTCAATTTAGCACATGCACAAGCGACCTTGTTTGGGCTTGTGCCATTGGTAATTCAGTTTCGGGATTTTACTTTGACAGAACGTATTCAAATATGGTTTTTGCTGTCTATCAATTGTACCCTCACGGCCCCAGTTCTTTCAAACAACCAAGACTTGCTAATTAATATTTTCACAAGAACATTTGTCACATGGTTGAAAATTTCAAAAGAAAAAAGTATATGACCTTTGTTCTCGTAAATACTTTATAACGTAGTTGGGTCCACATCATTTTGACCACCTGGTCCAGAAAGTACTTAGATACCATCTGACCTCAGCCTAAGACAGTTGAGCTAGTTAATGCTTTGTGCCTTTTTGCCAGTTAAAAATAATCTCATACCGTTGAACTTGTCTTTTATCATTCGATGATATGGTGTATATATACACCAAATCCAAGTATATAGATAAGACTGATGGATAGATAGGTAGAAAGATATATCTGTAGTTGTTATGAACAGTGCAAAAGAAATTCATTTCCAGCGATGGGTCATTTGGAAAAAGATCAATATGGTACATCAACGTTATAAATAAATGAAAATGAATACGACCCCGTGGTTTTCTGAAAGCCTGGTTTTCTGTGTGGCCCCCGAGGATTGCATCTCTGACACCTGAAACACACATCATCTGTTACAGAATGCTTGTTTGTGAACAGGTTTAATGATGAGGGTACATCTCCGTAAGTGAATAGCATTTGTAATGCTGTTACGGCTTTGTTGATTGGTAGCATTCCTTGGGACATGTCTTGCTTTTCAGAAGCCTATGCAACAAAAGAAGTAATAATAATAATGTTACATCATACCTCTTCTGCATTTTCTTTTTTGCTTTTTTCACAGTTTCAGTGTCTTCCTTTCTTTTCTCTTTTGTTAGCCACCCCATGCTCACTCTTCCGTTCTCAGTCCTGTTTTTCTCTCCGTTCCTATTTTTTGGAGCTGTTAAAAATCCATTTAATGATTTAGCAATAATTATGAAGCTCCTGCTCTATGGCTGTTACTTTATTAAGTACTAGGGATAAAAAAGACAGTTTTTGCCTTACAAGGCATTGTGAGAAATGGAATAATTTAATAATATATTTAAATCCCTTACAGTGATACCTGGAACATAATAGTGCTCAAAAATTGTTGAAGTTTCGCTTTGGCTTGAAATTAGACTACCTTGAAGACTCCCTGAGACCCAAGGAAAGTGTCATCATTTCACTGCAAACCATAGGCTTCATTTCTCAATATTCAAACCACAGGGCTTGTAAAGTACTCTTCCAAATCATGCCCAGTGTTTAAGGCATAATGGCTCCCAAAAGTTTGCTCTTCTGGGTGTGCATGCATGCTTTCTCCTGCAGCCCACAAGTTCTATGAAAAAAAGGGCTCCAATTACTGTTTTCTTTGCCCACAAAGGATTCCATTCGGTGCTGATCACCAATTACAGATTGAGGGGCTCTGTGGTCCCAAATAAACAACACCTCCTCAGAGCCCAGTTGGCCAGTCAGACACAAGGTGTCCTGACTAATGGCCAAGGTGGTGGCCAGTGGTCCTACCCCAGACAGATGACCAAATGGAAGACTTAAAGTAATGGCACAGAAATAATTTCTTTAGCATAAGAATTCTACAATATTAACTTTATAATCCAAAAGCTCTGGTATTAGTGAATTACAGAAGCAACTAGTGACATTATCTGATTTGCAGAGTATTTGGAGAATTTAAAGTTCAGCTCCGTGGCGGCAGTGGGGAGGAAATGGGGAGTTAGAGCATTCTTCCGTGAAGAGTTTTTCTAATTATTATTCATTTCATAATGCCATTTATTAGGCCTTCATTAGAATGAGTTTTTCTCTTAACACCACCCCAAAGATGCCTTGTAATTTCTTAATGGCCATACCTGCCAACCCAGGTGGTAGTTCCTGGTCTTAAGTCTGGTGCAGTAGATGTTGAAAGGATATGTGTTAACTTCTTATATGAGTTTAATCATATGAAAATGAGGTACTGCCTATATTAGAGTTGATTTCATGCTTAATTTTCTTTTCTTTTTTTTTATTTAAAAGCTTTCTTGGCCATTTTCTGTTTTTAATTGCTGTTGTGTATCCTTAATGCACAGGATATGGTTAGGACAAGTATTTAAAAAATATTTACTATTCTGATGTTATAAAGAAGAAAGTTACATATGGTCATTTGAACTAATTGCTAAAATGACACTACATTAATTAGATAATTAAGGGTCTTGAGCATGTGGCTATTGTATTCATTGGGCTGGAAGCCAACGTTTTCTATAGCTGAGAAAATGGGTTAGCATAATTCAAAATTCAATTGCTGTACCCTTTTTCATATGAATAGATAATACAGAATGAGTCTTAAATCTGGATTGGAAAAACTAACAGGAACTGGTTTTATTTTAATTGAGTTTTAAAGCACTTCTAGGCCTTCTCATCGTCTTTATAGTTTAACCCTTTGTGGTTGTGACCGCCTGCCTTCTAAGTCTTGCCGCTGAACACGGTCATGGTAATGATCTTTCTATATTTATTGTGAACCCCTAAGGATATGTTCTTCAGCAATAAATGCCTTGAGACATGAAACCAACGTCTTTTTGGCCTCTGCCCCCTCCTCGCTGAGAATAAATGCTGCCCATGTTTTGAAGTCCTTTATAACAGTACATTTTCTAGGAACCTTAACTTATCAAGGTTATTTGTCAGGAAAATTATCTCTTGTAACACCAGGTTCCCTACCTTCAGATGACAGGACTTAATACAAAAGTTTTCCCCATCCCAACTAGTGGTGTAAGTTGATTTCATATCCTTTTATTTTATAAAGTTTTGCTTATCAGGTTTGTCACCCTCTATTTGAAATTAAAATGTGTGGTCTCCCGGTGACCTTAAAGCAACTGACCCCCAAATCTAATCACTCCCAGCGTCTGTGAAAATCGACAAATATGTCAGGTATAACTCGTGGCATCAAAACATTGTTTTAAATATTTCATTTGTAGGCAAGGCGAGGATCATTTTCAGGTTAGTCCTCTGAGAAGGATCGCTGGGCGCATGAACACCTTTGGTTTCTCTGCTCTCTAATCGACAGTCATTATCAACGGGTTGTATGAGCAGAAAATGTGCAGTTATATGTTCTGCACGAGTGAATTATTGATTGGATTTATGGCCAGAAGAATGTTCCTAAGTGGTCAATACATGGCCACACTATGTCAGGTGAAGGTAAAAAGAAAGTAAAGAAAGTGAGATCTATACTTTTGATAGTAACTGCTGTTGGGTTATGTTACATTTGTCATTTGAGGTTACCATTGGATGTAGATGAAAATGTTAATTACGTTAATGTAGATGAAGACATGGTGTCCAGCAGACGCCTTACAAATAGGGAGTGTCAGTGTTTGCATGTTGGGATTTTTTTGGTCAAAAATTGTATACTTATGTAAGCTGACATCGACTGGCTTGCCAAAATTGTTTTGGGTGTGTAAGGGCAGTTAAAAAAATGTGGACGGGTTTATGAAAAACTGTATGCAATCCTTCTGTTTCTCATTATTTATTGACCAATGACAATTTCACAAAAATGTCATTAGTCCATTGGTCGCTGATGAGTGCAACTTCAGCTGATACATGTATCTCTGCTACGTCACTTCTACTAGATGACTAAGGACCCCTGCTTACTAGTGAACTTGTTACTATACAAAGTTATAGTTACTGGAAATGTCTTCATCGAGATCAGCCAAACTGGCTCCCCGCTGGTTCCACCTTCTGCCCCTGATCATAGAATGTCCTGACGACCCCTTATTTGGTGGGTCATTTATGAGTGGCTGTTCCACTGATGCCGAATGGGAACCTACCATGCAGAGAGCTCGACTAGTGCTGAGAATATGGAGGTGATGAAGGGGAAGACGTTGCCATTGACAGGGCACGGGCTCAAGTACAGGTGCTTTGTGCGCTGTCCAGTACATGGCTAACCTACTTAAGGCCAGCTTTAGGCAAGGTGAACAGGGGTTCACATCTTACTAGTGATGGTCTCCATTCCCCGCACTAAGCAGGGACCTCAAAAAAAAGACGGGAATCTTTTGTTCTGGAAGTCTTTGTCCCTGTGAGCCTCTTGGTTGGGGCGTCCTGTAATGTGAAGTGTTTAAAGCTGCGTGTTCTCTAATCACCTGGGCTTATACACCCAGGCAGCTGTTTCACCTGGCAGTTCAACCAAAGGAAGGGGGCCATACATGCGCTCTAGCAACAATTGGCTCTGTTGGTCCTCTTAAGCCAGCCAGAGGAATTTGTGGCGTTTCAAGAGTAATTCTGACAATATTCAGGTTTGCTTTATGCCCCCACTCGTGAGTGTAAGGCGAGACGTCACCCCTACCATCAACAAAGGGATTCAGAGTCACAATGAATCCATTAAGAGGAGTTTCATTTTCATTTTCTCTGAAGCAGAATCCCTGGTCATGAAATGGAATATGGATCGTAGGTTTTGTGGGGAAAGGCACTTGGCTGCAGTTCCTTCCTTGAAACGAGGCCTAGAAATACCAGCGTCCCATGCTTGTCTTCCCAAGCTGCAACTGAGTCACTGATAGCATAATGATAATGTGAGTCCCTTCAGTGTCAGAGCACCCGGCGACAGTGGGTGGTCTGGCCCAGGAGCAGATGCCCTGATGTGGTGTTGGTAATCCTGAGGTTTTTGAGTTAAGTGCTTTTGACATGCAGAATCAAGAGTCAAGGGCGAAGCTGCCTTTTAAATGCTCTCTCTGAAGCGTCCACCTGCAGATGTAATTGAGCCTCTCAGGTGAAGAGCTTTATTAGAGCAAAGCTGGTTAGTGTTGCATACCTATTGGAGGGAATATTTTAGGCATCTTCAATAACTGCCATGTGACATTGCTGAAGGTCCTGAGCCTTCCTGTCCTCCCAACAGTTCAAGAAGAAAAATGCTATGGCGGACGTGTTGCTTAAGCTTCGCCGTTCACTGTGGTCCAAAGCAACCCTTCCCTTCATGGTCATAGTTTCCCATTATAAAGGGAGTTGTGTGATTATTGTACGTCTTCCACACCAGGCTGTAAGATCCATGAGGTCTGGGACCATGTCCTTCTTGTTCCTTTCTGCTTCCCTAACAGTAACACAAGGCCCAATATAATTACCATCATCACCTTGATCATTGTCACCGCCATAGCTGATATTTATCACCATATAGAGTGCATCAGGCACCATCAGAAGGGCTTTATGGGTATTGTTCTCTACCCTGGAGCCAAAAATTAAAAGCAAATTGGCCAAGAGGAAAGAACATGGATTTTGGATACCAAACCCTTGAATCCATGATCCCAAAATGTTGATTTCCAACCTCTGGATTTTGCCTCAGGACCAGGTCACTTAATCCCTGTATGCTTACATTTCCTCATCAGTAAAACTGGAAGAATAGCCCCCATCTTCCAAGTTTGCAGTGAGAATTAAGCACGGAAGTTGCTCTGAGCCTTGTGTACAATGGACGCCCAAAACAAGTGAGCAGAGGTGCTGTTTTTCATTATTTTTTTAATGTTTTTTATTTATTTTTGAGAGAGAGAAACAGTATGTGTGGGGGGAAGGGCAGAGAGAGACGGAGACACAGAATCCAAAGCAGGCTCCAGGCTCTGAGCTGCCAGCACAGAGCCCACCGCAGGGCTTGAACCCACGAACTATGTGATCGTGGCCTGAGCTAAAGTCGGATGCTCAACCGACTGAACCACCCAGGCGCCTTGAGGTGCTCTTTTTTTTAAATTTTTTTAATGTTTATTTATTTTTGAGGCAGAGAGAGACAGAGCATGCATGGGGAAGGGTCAGAGAGAGGGAGACACAGAATCTGAAACAGGCTCCAGGCTCTGAGCTGTCAGCACAGAGCCTGACGCGGGGCTCGAACTCACGGACCGCGAGATCGTGACCTGAGCCGAAGTCGGCCGCTTAACCGACTGAGCTACCCAGGCGCCCCGTGGTGCTATTTTTATACATGTTACGGAGTCTGAGAGTCAGGCTGAGAGTCTTGTGAAGGAAGCTAGGGTACGCACTATGATTCCGTTGATGTAAAGGTCAAAACGTTAGGAGTTCTCCATGTGAGAGAAGTCAGACTAGGGGTCACATCTGCAAAGGGCATCGTTCTTGAAGGGGACGGAAGGCGCCTTCTGGTGTGCCGGAACTGTCGTCTCCATTGATCTGGCGATATACTCGCATGGGTGTGGACATATGTGAGAGCTTATCAAGCCGTACCCTTGGTGTCCGTGCCCAGCAGTGTGGGTGCAATACCTCAAAAGAAATAATTTGAGAGAATGTTCCATTAATTGAGTTTTCTTCCATCCTCAGTCAAAGCACAAAGCAGGTGCCTGGAGCCTGGGTGGTGAAGGTGGAGGAAGGCCGAGGTAACCACGAGGTCTGCTTCTGGATTTTGCTGAGGCCTATTCGAAGGCAGTTATGGATGCATCGGTCAAAATCCAAACCTAAAAAGAAATTCTTGAGCCATGTCCCTGTGAACTAAATATAGCATCAGATTTATAATGTTGTGGTTCTGACCACCCCCAGGCTATTTCTGACCACAGGGGCAGCTTAAATGGTGTGGCCCGTAAAAAGTCATCTGCAGGCTCAGGCCAAGTGTTGGTCTATTTAGGGCCAAGAGGAGACCAAGCCTTGGTAGCAGATCTCCCCAGGGTAGGATCCTAAGCCGAATGGAGATTGTTGCCGCAGTTGCTGGCCAGGAACCTGGCGATTCCTTAGCATTCTGTCTTTGGGGACCAGCTTTTTAGAGGTGGGGCTTATTCACGCTGCTCACCAAGGAGCTCACTGAGGGACTCCTGGCTGCTCTTTTGCTGGCCAGGGGGACTTGGCATTAAGTCAGATAAGCCCCGGGCTCCCAGAAAGCTCCCTGTTTCCTGTATTGCCCGCTTTTCTTTGCCACGGCCTTCCCACCGCAACTCCTTGACTTGACTTAACTAGTACCCTCTTAAAAGGTGCTTTTTTTGGCCTGGGTCAGTCTTGGCTTCCTCCCCAGAAGCCTGGTTCCTCTCCCTCTCTTCCCCCTCCCAGACAAAGGCACACTTGGGGTTATGATACAGCTTGGTCTGATTGCGTCGGCCCTGCCCTGTGGTGCACCTCTGGGGCCTCCTGTCCCATGCTTTCATGCAGGCTAAAGGTTTTCCTTGCTCTCCAGAGATTTGATTCCAGGCCCACCTATGAAATAATTGCTCTAGGTAACCAGAGGCAAGATAAAGCTCTCTGAGCTTCCACTTTCCTTATTTGTAAAACGGAGAGGTAAGACTAGCTTTCTTCCTTCTAATTTTGCTTTTCTGGTTGAATACTATTGTGACGTGATAAGAAATACATATATTGGTCTCTACCTCTGGCTCCTCCTAATATTTTTGGTCTTTGGCCCTGGTTGCTGATGCAGAGCTCCTCAAACTCTTGCTATTTCCTGGGTGAGAGGCGTTTCTTTTGTCCTAATGAAGCAACTGGTGGCAGGATCCTGGATGGAGGCTGGTCACCCAAAAGACCAAGCCGTGAGTAGAGGCTTGGGAGCTTCACCCCCACCTCCCATGCTCTGGAGGGGGAGAGTGGCTAGAAACTGAATTAATAGTCGATCATGTCTACACGGCAAGACGCCCATAAAAAACCCTGAGGTGTAGGGTTCTGAGAGCCTCTGGATGGGTGAACACATCCAGGAGCTGGGAGGGTGGCCCATCCTACTCCACAGGGACAGGAACTTCTGTGCTGGGAACCCTTCCACACCCTATTCTGTGTATCCCTTCATCTGGCTCTTTGTTTATAACCTTTAAAGTAGCCTTTGGAGGAGGTCGGCAGCCATAAGGAAACTGTTCGTGTAGGTCATGTGAGCCCGCTGCAGCAAATTATGGAGCTTTGAGGGCAGGTGGCGGGTCCTTCAATGTGCATCTAAGTCTGGACGGAATAGACTGGGTAACCTGGGGCCTCAAACTTGAGGTGCCCATCTGTAGTGGGGGCAGTCTTGTGGTCCTGAGCCCTAGCCCGTGGGGTCTGTGCGAACTCTACTCAGTATCAGGAGTAAATTGAATTGCAGGACAGCCAGCTGGTGTCGGAGAATTGGTCCTTGTGGGGAAGAAACCCCACACGTCTGGTGTCTGAAATATTATGGGTGAGATTAAAGGCAAAACAGTGAGTCTTCCCCATACAACGATTTATCATGTTTAGTACCTACCATGTGCCACTGACAGCATTAGATGCTTCTTTACTCATTATCTAATTTAATTCCCCAACCACACTGCGACATAACTTATTCTTTCCATTTTAGAAATGAGAAAACAGTGAGTCAGAAAGATTAAGTAACTCGTTCAAGGTGACCGCGGCAGAAGTTTGATATTAGGAATAACTAACATTTATTGAGTGGCTTTTGTATGTTTGAGACTGTGGTAAACCTTTCATACAGATAATCTCATTTCCTCTTTACCACAACCGTAGGATAGAGATGCCAATATCTTCTCTTTGACATAGGTAAATTTCAATTTTGAAAGGTTAAGTAATGTGCCCAAGGGCATCTATCTATAACTGCTGGGGCCTTACTTACAGACTCAGGTTTGTGTGAGTCTGAAATTCATGCCACTTCTCTTATATATGACATTGCATCCCTTCATACCCTTGATGGGGAACCCTTGTCCCCTTTTTTAAGCCTAAAAGATATTATCCATGATTCCACAGCATCCGGATTTGAAAATCTCTATTAACTCTTGGAGAAATCTAGCTATTTGATAATGGCATGATATAGTGAGTATTGTTTTTAAAATTTGTATAACATTTCAAGAAACCAACAGAATGAAAGATCACTTTCTAATGAAGAATTAAAAGAAATCCAGCAACTCTCTGTCAGACCTTTATCATCATCCCATTCATAATTGATTCCAAAGTTGCATGAATCTTTCAAGATAAGTGTCTTATTGATTATCCTGAGAACAAGGGATCACCTGCCACTGCCCTCCCCTGATTACCGTAAACAGAGATGTTGATCAGAAGAAACGTCATTTTCTTTGGCGTTGGACCCATGGGGCATTCTGACGCATTGGTGTGGGGAGTAAAGGAACCATGATTCAGATCTACAGGTGCTTCATCATGGCCATTGTCTTGTTTTGGAGGAGCTGGAGACAGATGTCCATTGGTTAGCCAACGCAGCCTTGACCTGTCTTATACCCTTGTGCTGCGAGACTTCTTCCTGGTAAAGATGCCGCGTGGCCCATTGAATGCCAATTCATGGCTGCCAGGAAACATTAAGTCTCTCAAGCGATATCCTTTTTCTGTGTGTTTACTGGTGGTGATGTAAATCAAGTGGACCTTGATCTTGGAAAGGATCAGAGTGTTTACAAGGGACTCTACAGTTTCTTCTGTCGCTATATTTAGGGAAAATACCAATATAGCCCTGCGGTGACATTCAGCATTTAATGTCTGCTTCCTGTGTGGCCAGGATTGCACCCCTCCGTGGAGCTGACCCTTGTTTGCGCTGCTGCTGAGCCTGGCACGCATGTGGGGAGGGCCAGTATTGGAAGGGAAGTGGCAGAGTTTTCCCTGGTGGCTTGATTACTCCTCCTGAAGCCCTTGAAATACTCTCCAGGTGACAGTAGCTCCAGACTCAAACAGGTAGTGGCATTTGGACAGAAGGGGACCTGACTCATGGTTTTTAGGTAGAAATAATGAAGATTCAGGCCACTGCATTAAATTAGCAGCCTGATTTCCCAAGGCTGCCATTGGTGAAATGCTTAGTTGACATCCTGGGGGATGGGATGGGGCTACTGTGTTCCCAAATGAGCCTTGCTCTTAGGAAACTGTTGCCCAGCAGCAAAATCCACCCTTTCTTCGGCTATGAAACTTACTTGTGAAGTGGCCTTGTGACTTGCTTGAAGCAGGTCATGAGCAGGAGGGACATTCTCATCACTAGAATCATGGAATATACAAAAGCCACTTGCAGCACCGTTTGTTCATTATTTCTAGATGAGGACATGGAGGTACAGAGGGGGTTGAGGTCATTCTTTCTTCTGGGCCATTGTCTAGTGTTCATTCCTGCTGAAGTGTCCTGGGTGCCACTTAACGCCTTTACCACCTTACTCATTTAATATCAACTGATTGAGCACCTCCTGGGTACCAGAGATGCTGGGGATAAAGAGGTAAATCCAGAATGGTCCATGCGGAGAAGCACAGGTTTCCTTGTGATGGTGGTGGTGGTGGTGGTGGTGGTGGTGGTGGTGGTGGTGGGGGAGGAGGAAGAGGAAGAGAACCTTGGTTTTCTCAGCAAGAAATGGCTCCTTCCTCCCTTGTCTGTCATCTGTGCTGTTTAGTAGCCATTCTGCAGCGCCTCTTTCTGGGAACATGGCCGCCATATTGAGACATTTATTTCCTCTGACCCAATGGTATTCCAGAGACTCAACCGATAGGATGTAGGTAGATGGATAGACAGATGATGAACACATAGAACGGGAATTGGCTCGCACAGTTGTGGAGGCTGACAAGTCCCACAGTCTGTTCTCTGCAAGCTGGAGAAACAGGAAAGACTGTGGTGTGGTTCAGTCTGAGTCCAAAGGCCCGAGAACCAAGAGGGGCAGTGGGGTAAGTCCGAAGCTAGAGGCCTGAGAATAAGGAGCTCTGAGGTCTGAGGAGAAGAGAAGATGGATGTACCAGCTCAACAAGAGACAGCAAACACCCTCCTTTCTTTGCCTTTTTGCTCTACTGGGTCCCTCAACACATGGATTCTCCGGTGCCTCACCCCACTGTCTCCTCACTGGGGCCTCTGGACCCTGCAAGGAAGCCGAAGCAGAGAGACCGTTGCTTTGTTCAGGTTTCTGGTAATGGCATACAGGTAACCAATAATTGGATGATAAAGTGCCCTGACTTCCTATAGAAGTACAGACTTGTGAGGGCAAAAATGGAACGTATAGTGTGTAACTGTTCACTTTCTTTTGGTTTCCCCTAGTTTAACCATTTCACAACCTGTCTTCTGGCTTTTTTGTTTTGTTTTTTCTTTCTGTAGAATAAGAAATATGGGCATTAACCATGATGCTGGTTGGAAGGTGAGAAAAGATGGAAAACTCTAGGGTAAAAGGTCTTCCTATTAGAAGTTGGTATTTGCTGGAATTTTCCAAAAGGATTTCATTGTATAGGGTGTCTTTTACCTACCTGGAGTCTATGATTATTGGTGAATTCTGTGTTTTTTCTGTGTGTCACGTACTGTGATAGGTCCTAGGGTTGCACAAGCAAAATGAAATATGATACCTGCATTAAATGAAGAAAAATACATATAGAAAAAGCTTCCAATGCCCAGTAGATACTAGGCACAAAGTTGAAGGCTAGTGAAGGGTTCCGGTGTGTTAAATCCTCTTATAAAAGGGTACATCAATGTGTTTAACTGGTATGGAAGACAGATCCAGTATGGTGGTTATGGTCAAGAGGGTGGAAGAAACACTCTAATTCTACTATCATTTTCACTGCTCCCTAAATGAGATAAAGAATAAATAGGATTGTCCCAGTTGAGGAGGAGGGAGAGAGGATGGCAAATGGGATGTTGGACGTGGAGCACTGAAAGCACACAGAAGCCATGTGACAAATTGTAGTACTAGGGGTTGGAGAAACATGACCTGTGGCCCCTGGGTGGCTCGGTCAGTAAAGCATCCTGCTGGCTCAGGTCATGATCTCACAGTTCATGAGTTCAAGCCCCTCATCGGACTCTGCATCGATGTTGCAGAGCCTGCTTGGGATTCTATCTCTCCTTCTTTCTGACCCTCCCCTGCTTGTTCTCTCTCTGTGTCTGTCTCTCTCTCTCAAAATAAATAAACTTAAAAAAAAAAAAAAAGAAACATGACCAAGTGCTCCTGCAATTTATATGTTAGGGCAGAAATGTCTTATAACTCAGTTAGGTATTGAGAGCTTTCATCTTATACAGGGCATACGTAAAGGAGCTGGCAAAGGGGGGCTATGCCAGTGCTTGTGGGTTTTATCTGCCGGACTTGATTTCCAGTAGACATGGTATAAGCCTCTAATGGGAGGAGCACCTGGGGTGGTTGCAAGGGAGCAGTTAAGAACTCAAGACTGGCTTAGACAGTCTGGTTGCTGCATTCACATTCCTAAGCCCGAGTTGCTCTTTGTGTAAAAGGGGGATAAAATAGCACCCATGTATATCAGTTGAGACACTTTGGGCTGCATGTAGCGGGAAATTCAACTTGCAGATTTCAGTGGTATTAAAAGGTGTTACACCACCTAATCTGAAGCCCAAGAACAGGTGGTCACAGTGGTGGCCATGATCTGGCTTCACTTCCTTGAGATTCTTTATCAGTTTCTTTCCTCAGAGTCTCCCTCATATTTTCAATAATGGCTTCAGCAATTCCAGACATAACGAGAGAGCATAGCGCTGGAGGACAAAAGGTACCTTCTCTTGTGTGTGTCTCTCAGGAGCAAGGGAACCTTCCCCCAGAGCCCTCGTCATATTTATCCTGACACCTCATTGGCCAGAACCATATAAAATGCCTGTATCTAGACTCTAGTCACTAGTGAATCCTTTGGACCTGCCCTGATTGGGAACTTAAGCCACAGAAGAGTCATAGCCCACTTGTAGTCATGTGGCGGAGGGGGCTCGGTCATCAAGGGGAAATTGGAGGATGGATATTGGATGGATAACCACGTATCTGCTACGTGATCTTATAGGGATATGAGATATTCATCAAATGATACAGGGATATTCATCAAAATAAGACTTGTGAGACACTTAACAAAGTACATGGCACATGGTCACAGCTCACCAAAATTTAGCTATGATAGTGATAATGATTGACAGCAGTAATGGGAAGTGGGCTCATAGACATATCTTGGCCACTGTTGCAAAGTAGTTGTTACGGTCACTTTAAGAAGGTCCCTCTCCAGCAAACAGACCTTTTCTCACCCCTCCAATCTTTGCTCTCACCCTTCTCTGACACTTCTCTCTTTTACCTTGAGTCCCCATTCCATAGTTCTTGTCAAGAGACTGTGAGGTGCTAGAAAGATACCAAAGTCAACATCAGGTATTGAGTTTTGAATTTGGGGCACCACTGTTTTTCATCTCTGTCATCTCAGATGAGTTTGTCTTGTTCTCTGAACCTCAGTATACCGAGGTGTAAAATGGGGATAACCATGTCAGTCTTTTCTGCTATGAGGAAAACAGACCGAAATTCCCAACTTACACTCTTCTTTCAGTCACTGCTTCCTGAAGACGGAAGCTGAACCATTTCCTCCCACCTACAGGCCAGGTGGGGTCATTTACCTAGTGCGGTGCTGGGTGATGGACAGTCAGTCCCTGCAGCCTCTGTGAACCACCACCACTGCCCCTGGTTTTCTAGAAAACAATCAGCGACCGCTCACTGTACAGATGTGCTCAAGCGACTATAACCACGAGTGTTTGTAACAATGCGCCTATTGACTTCTTATTTCAATAGATATCCAGATTTATTATCCCTCAAGGTAAACATCGATTTTACCTTTGTCTCAGTCAATATTTACCTCTGAGGTCAATACATGTGGATATTCACCTCAGCTGTAGTCAATATCCATTTCGTATTACAATATATGATATACATATGTGAACATTGAGCACACCATGGAATGTGAAAAAGTCTGGAAGACAAGCTTCTTGCAGAATAGGTGAGTTCTTTTTGTTGTTTTTTTTTTTAACCGTATCACTGTTTAGAGGTCAGATTCATATTCACCAAATAGAAAATATGTACATTGTGTGGATGGCTGGTATTTGGGGAAGGATTGCATGATATCAAATAAACATTCAAGCAGTCACTTAATGGTATCGCCCTAAATATGGTTTCTTGAGAGTTTCTAAGTTATATGAGAGCCATAAGGATGTAGGCATACAGGCAGGTTATAAATGCAATAAGAATGGAATTATTTACATGGTTAGGACAGGGCATTGTCTCTCCAACCCCTGGATCCTCAGAGACTCTGGTTCCTGAAGCAGGAGCAGGAAGAGGAGGAGGAAGAAGCATCCATGGAACAATCGTTGGCTGCCAGCTACAGCTGGGAAGCCAGGCCTGGAGAATCATGGCGGGCCTGGATTGGAGCCCAGGCGTGTGAGTCAGGAAGTGCATTTGGCTGCTGGTCACAAGGGTGTTAAAATCCTTCGCACAGAGGAAGAACGGAAACAAATACTCCAGTATTGAGGTAGCCACTCCACAACGTGGTCAGGTACCCAGCCTCCCCTCTGCTTTACCAAGCTGCCTCCATCTTCACAATGACCCCCTGGTCCAACATGACCTGGAACCATGAAGGAGAAAAGGTAGGATGGAGACTGCCCCCATTTCTAGAGCCCTCAGAGAGCCCCACCGGATACTTCTGCTGGCTTCTCATGATTAGCCATGATTTTATCACCCGGCTAAACAGAGGCTGCAAGGGGGCATGGGAAATGCAGCCTTGGGTCCAGGCTCCAGTGTGCCTGGGGAAATGGAGAGGCTCCGGAGCCAAGGAAGAGGGGGAAGCAAATATCTGGGACACACCAGCAGCTTCTGCCACAGCAGGCGCCATATAGACCGAATGTTTGTGCCCATTTGGAATCCATATGATGGCATTAAAAGGTGGGGCCTTTGGGAGGTGGTTAGGTCATGTGGGTGGAGCCTAATGAATAGGATTAGTGCCCTTAGGCAAGAGGCCCTGCAGAGCTCCCTGTCTCCTTCCATTATGTGAAGACACAATGAAAACCAGCAAGTGTGAATCTGGTTCAGGGTATGAAGCAGAGGCGGGTCTGCCAATGCCTTGATGCTGGACTTGTGAGATCAAATGTGTTTCTGTTGTTGATCAGCCAACCCGGCTGTGGGATTCTGTTACACCAGCCCAGGGGGACTCAAGGCACTGGGCAACCCTGTCGCATCCTACCTTTTTCCCTGGTACCGTATCCTGAATCCTTCCAAGATCACAGGGCTTTATCCTGAGTTTGTACTGTAACTGAAGTTGTGTCTGCCCAGTATTTCTTTGCCATCACATTTAAACTACTCACAGTGCTCCGTTTTCCTTTGGGAAGCTCCCAGCTCACTCTTCCTGGTAGAGATGGGGCTGTTGATCTCAAAATAGCCTCTGTGACCCCCCCCCCCCCCCCCCGCCACAAAGATGGGCACGTGACCCAGATCTGACCAATCATAGTTGCCCTCTCCTGGCCACCCTGCCCGATGGAGGAGTGAGCATACACAAAACCAGGACCCTCCCAGGTCCTACCACGGACCTTTCTGCTCCAGCTGGTGAAGAGGGATTTTGCATGCCTTCACCCCACACAGCTAACCCAGTGGCCCCGCTGCTTAGCAGCAAGTCCCTGGGTTGCGCGGAAGGAGGCTGCCTCCTGCAACAACGGCAAACGGGAGGTTTAGAAAAGAGGCGTTGCAAAGCCTCTGCCCGACATCTCTTTCCCCTGCCTTATTAATGCCTATACTTTAACCTGTCCTCAGCTTCATGTCCTGGAATCCTTAGGGCCTGTTTAACCCCATACATGAAGCAAGCCCATGTGCATATGTGCATACATCATGTCGCCCCATGCAGCATTGCAGAGTCAATCCCTGAGATTTCCCTGGACTCCTATTTTTAGCAATCTTCTGGAGCAGCAGAACCCAAATCAGCTCCTGCTTTTGTATTTGCCATAGCAAGGTCTGACCTCTCTTCATGTTCCCTGACTCTTGCCAAAGAGGGCCGAGGACGGACCCCAATGTTGTCCTGTTGTCTTTTGGCTTGTTTATACCTGCTGGAACACAGCTCACTCTGCCCACCCAGCCACAGTCCAAAACCCCTAAGAAGAGTCTCACTCCTGGGTTTGCCGTGACTCATCATTTTCAGATCATATTAACCATGGCACTCCCACCTCCCTTCTAGAAGGGGCTGGTGGGTTCTTTGTTCTATAGAATGCAAGAAGGGACCTCAAGCCATCACACCTGGAGCTTAGGACCCCATAAGTTGTCCTGGGCCACGCCAGGCTCCTTGGTCCCATTTTATAGCTCATAGACCACCTCCAACTTAAGGTTTTATTTATTTGGCATTCCTAAAACTATACAGCCTCTATCCCTTGGGATGTAAATTAAAGCAATTTCGTTTTCATAGTTTCTCTGTTTGAAATCCCTCATTGTTTATTTAAATAGTAGCTGATGCATTTTGTAAGTAAAGAACTATAATTAAGGGAACATGAAGGGCTGGTCTCTCAGGGAAGTGGAGTTTCCTCTCGCGGTAAGCCCATCCTAACTGTTGAAGTTGCATTCTTGCTCCCTGCAAAAGGGAGCTGGCCCAGGGAACCAGAGTTTGGGGAAGAGCACCTTGTTGGTGGGGTGGGGGTGGGGGGGCAGAGCCCTGGCTAGAGGCAGTGGTGCACACAGGACTGTTCCAACAGTTGGTAATTGCAGGAGAAGACATTGCAGACGTTGCGAAAGCAGCCACAAAGGATGGGTAGAGCCATACTTCATTGCCAACAGCTGCTGGAGACACGGATTGGGGGTCAGGTGTCTTACTCCCAGCAGAAGGTCCAGCCATGTGGGACAAGGAAGCCACAAAGACAGGAGCTACTGGAAAGGCTCCCTTTCCTCTTTCCTGAATCTGGAGCCACGGCTCGTTGCTCCTGGCACAGATCTGAGAACCTTTTCTTTCTTTTAATCCCCACAGATGGCAGCGGTGTGACCCCCATCTCCCTCCACCACATAATGTGCAGTTTGGGTTGGCACCGTGCATTGTTCAAGGCCGTACAATGTCTTTGCAACAAACTTACACCCTCTTGACCACCAGTGGCTACATAGAAGGCTGGCCCTCTCCATGTGGTCCTTGATCTCTGCCCCCTGACCCCATTACCTATCAGAGGTAAATGATGTAGGCAAGAGAGAGCAGGCAGGGCCGCCTGCCTCTTGGTCAGCCAATGAGGATGCCTTGATGTGCGAACTGTCCTCAAAATGGCGTTGGAATGGCTCACCCGTAGCTGCTGTCAGAAATCAGACCTCAGTAGAGTAGGAAAGAAGCTTCGTGTTCCAAGGAGGTGAAATGTATCCTAGAAGTGAGAAAAGGACTAAATGGCGGAGGATTTGGTTAGTTTTTCATTCTTCTTTCCGCTCATTTCTCTAATTCAATTTTCTGCAATCATATCTGACATACACACATACTAGACATGATGCATAGGCTTTATTTTTATTTTTTTAATTTCAAAGTGACATAAAACACAGGATGATATCTGCAGCCTCCCCACAGAGGTGGGTATTTAGGACTCCCTGGCTTCATTCGTGTCACGCACTCAATATATTTTGAGATCCTACCTTGCCAGGCTCTGTGCCAGGCTCAAGGGTGCAGCGGGGCAGCAGGGGTTGGGGGGGGGGGCTGTCGAGATGCTGGTCCTTCAAGAGCTGATGGTCTGGTGGGGGAGGTGTGCAGTAATTACGGTGAATCGGGGTTATGGTGGGGAAGACGTGGGGCCCCATAGAAACCCCCAGCAGGACTAGCTAGTTGAGCCAGGGGTGGGCCCATTTCAGGTGTGAGATGGCTTGAGAATGAAGACACTGGGGACACGGGGGATGAGCAAGGCCAGCCAGCTAAAGAAGAAGAGACCACAGAACTCCTGGCACGTGTGCACCAAGGTGACTGACCTGAGGGCCTGTCTGGGGGGAAAGCGTGCACCGTGTCATTGGAGGCTAGCAATGAGATCTGCCTGGGAGGTAAACAGAACCTGGCAGAAAGTGCATGGAGAAACCTCTTCATTAAGCGAGTGAAGCGAGCATAGTGAATGCCCACCCATAAAAAGAAAATCATAAAAATCAGCAGGGTTTCAGTCACTCTGATCTTTTTGCTCTGATCTCAGCAGTGATGAGGGCTGGCTTTGAGGGGTGGGGTTCACACACCCTACATCCGCCAAGTCTCCAAAGCACTCCCGCCAAGTTTTCCCAGTAAGCATGCAGTTTAAGTAATATGCACATCCTTGCTGTGCAGATGCGATTTGAAGACAGATCCTTTGGGTCCCCAGCACCCCTTCTTCTTGCAAGCTGACCGCTGCCCTCCACCTTCATCTCGCATATCCTGCAGCTGCTTGGAGTCTGGAAGCTACTGTGTGAAAACTGTTCCTGCTCTAGTGCTAAGTTTATTTTAATCGGTGCCTGACTTTATAAAGAGAAAATAGCTTAGCAAGCATTGGTTAGAGTAGATTCAACAGTCTCCATGAGCTCTTGTGACGTGCACAGGACTTGTCTCCATTGCTTTCTTTCTCCCTCATATGTCAATCAATCTATCGATCAATTAAACAGATAGTTTTTAACACCTACTGCAGGCCAGGCACTGTACCTGGTGCCTTATGTACTTACTGATTTATAGTTTGGAATCTATGGCTGCTTTGTACACATTGCGGTCATTTTGCAGACAACTTTTGCCCACGTGAGGGAGGGCTTTTAAAATCCTGCACCATTTTCAAAGCAGTGTCCCTGATTTATCATCAAGCATTTCCCCCTCCCTGTCATTGCACACGTTGCTTTCTTCTTTCAGAAACGGTGCTGGTGACCTGTTTTAAGAAAGGTTAAAAAGCCAGCACTTAGATTTTTCTGGAAACCTTTCAATTAACCTCATTAGGGCTGCTTTATTTATTTTCTTTCATTTCTCTTGCTTTTATGCCTTCCAAACCCCTAAATTGTGGTGCTATAGTGATCTGCCATAGCCAGACTCAATAGTCAATACGTGTTTAATAGGAATTGCAGTATATGAGTTTATAATGTATATTTTTCCATGAATATAGTGAATGTTTGCCAAGCCCCCCCCTTTTTTTTTACCTTTTTAAATTCAGAAATTTCTAGCTGTGTTTATTCCTCTCGTCAGCATACTTTATCATATCAAAGCCTTTTCAGACACTGTAAAACTACTGAGTTATGTTTGGGTCATGTTTTGCGGTATGCCCTTTAATACTGTAGCTTTAGAAATGCAATTTTCAGCCTCTGCTTATTAGAATATGATAAAGTATTCCTGGTCTATGTCCAGCTCCACTAATCTCCAGACTGCGCTTCATGAATTAAGCATGAAGATTTTAGTCAATGTGCTTTCAAAGACCAATGTTTAGGGAATCATGGATTTTCTACAAGCTGAGGGAGAAATCTATAATAGGAGGAACTGATTTTCAAACATCATATTCTCAAGAAGAAATGACCAGTTCTGGCCCAGAAACAGAAAATATTTCACTATCAGAATATTCTAGAACCAGTTAAAACCACATTGTGTGATTTGGTTTGTTAAAGGGACGGTGTTTTAAAATGTGTAAGACCGTCTATCACGTGGGAGGATTTCAAATGACTGCTTATTTTGGAAAGCTCATGTAGATTGGCTTAAAATCGAGAGGGGAATGCAAATTGAATTTATAAGGTGTTATTAACTTCACACCCCACCCCCTGTCCCTCCCCAACCCCTGTGCATGTTGGTCCATTTTGCTCTGATGCAATTCAGTAAATAGCCAAAGATCTGTCTGCTGTGTGAGAGATCTCCCTTGGGGGAGAGACTTTGGGGACCCATGGCTGCCTTAACCAGTCTAGCTCTTGAGCGGATAATGTCTAAGAACCCAGAGTGCCTCCTGGTTTGGTGCGTTTCGTGGCAGTCGGCAGCAAACATTTTGAAATCGCTGTGCTAGGTGATGTGTGGGGCACCTCTCCACTAAAATGCAAAAGGCCTGACTATGCGAGTGACTGTGAAGCACCCGGAAAGGGCACTAGGTTACTTTCATCAGAGTTTGAGCAGCCCCTGAAGTCTTACCTTCCATGTTGGGTGAGGTCATAACTGGCCTGGTCACAGTTACCTTCGTAATAATAAGTACTTTTAGGCGAGGGTCGGTTCTTTGCCTGATGTTGCGCTTAGCCCTTGATGTCCGTAGCTCACTCAAATCCCCATTTCTCAACGGGGAAACTGAGGCACAGGGCATTTCAGTGACTTGCTTAGGCGGAGTGAGCATGGAGGCCAAGACTTGTCTGACCCCCTCAATGTAAACCCCCACACCCCACTTTGTGGCTACACAAGCAGGCCCATGTCTTGAATGTGTTGGGCACGAACCTGGACCCTGTGGCTGCTTGGGCTCGACTCCATTGGTTGCTGATGGAGGTTCTCCCCCACTCCTCCAGTTCTGACCTCAAGACAGAAATGTAAATCATCTCCAATTAGGGGGCTGCTTCTTGAACATTTGCCTGTTGAGGAAGACAGGAAAATTCTCAGCTCGTCTAGCTTTATCTGTGAACCTACAGGATCTCTCAGGGGCTTTAAATTAATCAATCAATCCACAGACATTGAACTGAATCTCTACCTTGAGCAGGAGACAAAGTGCTTTAAATGGGAAAGAAACCAAAGGGCCGGCCGCCCTGCCCCCAGCCATCGCCCAAGGCTGCCTTCCATGGCTGGGGGATCAGCCTGTCAGTTCAATCACACGGCCCCTGTGACTGGTGTTTTTGACCAAGCTGGCCCCGTGGACAGCTCTGGTCGTGTGTAGACACGGCCTCCGGAAGGGGGAGTACATCCGTCTTTTTTTGAGTCCTTGCCATTTAATCATTACTGACATAGTTTTATGAGAAACACGGTAAAACCCAGCCCTGTCAATCACCGTTTGCTGCCCAGTCTCAGAGCAGCACCCGCAGAAGTAGGTGTGCAGAGACCCATCGCCACATACCTTAGGTTTGCCAGGTGGAGTGTGCCGGCCACGGGGGGGAGAAGAAGCGTTGCTCCCAGGTGACCGGGGGTGCCGAAAAGAGTATTTATAAGGTGACCCACTCTCTGGGTCTCGGCAGATGTACTCTGGGACGTGCTTTTAGAACAGGCCACCTGCTCTCTACCTGACGGTGGCTGAACTGTAGCATTTTTAGGACTCACAGGTGCTGTAGGGGTCCCTGGGGGTTCATGTGGATAAGAGAAGCGAGCCAAGTGGAGACTCGAATATAAGAGTAACAGTCTTTTTTCTTTTTTTTTAAGTTTATTTTTGAGAGAGGGAGGGAGGGAGAGAGAGAATCCCAAGCAAGCTCTGCTCTGTCAGTGTGGAGCCCGACATGGGACTCGATCCCACAAACCTGAGATCATGGCCTGAGCTGAAATCAGGAGTCTGAGGCTTAACCAACTGAACCACCCAGGCTCCCCTAAGAGTCACAGTCTTGTGCTGTGGCCCTTTGTTGCTGAGGTCGTTTTTAAAGAGAAACAGGGGCTCAGCGTTTTTACATGGTGTCTCCATTTATCAGTATTGACCACAGTTCACTTTTTTTTTTTTTTTTTTTTTTTAACCATCCATGCACAGGGTGAGCCTCTGTGCCTGAGGAATGGAAGCCAGGTACAGGACTCCAGTTGTGACTTCCCCTCAGAATCAACTTCCTGGCTTTGTGCTGCTGCAGTCCTCTCTAGGCGAAGTAGCCAATGGCAGCTCTGAGATTAGGATCTTCCAGATTCGTCAGTAAACCCTTATGGCTGTGGAAACCACCCTAAAATGACAGCAGGACCATGGGGCGTTAAATACATGATCCCTGAACACAGACCACCTGAGAGTTCTCGATCTCGATTCCTCCGAACAGCTCTCTAGATAGCGTTCACTTCTCTGACCCAGAGACCTAGAACAGATTCAGAGATCACTGTAGGGATGACTTGGGTCTAGAAGCCTCTCCCCAAGGTGTCTCCGAGGAGCCTGCCTGCCAGCCCCATGGCCATCTCCGTCTTCACGGGGACATCTATGGCTTTGAACACACTTGGGAAGAGGGCAAAACTACCCTTCCTTCCAGAGCCTCTACCATCCATCTGTCACCGTGAGTAGCATTGCCCCCACACACCCTCACTGGGTGTCCACAGAGTATTTGGGAATGGACATGAAAACCCTGCTTTTCCACTTAAGGCACCTAGGGCTCCAGGGGTGGGACAGCCAAGGTCAGTTGGCTCCCTACAGGGCAAGGATGGAGAGGCAAATCCAAGTTGGCTTCTCTCTAGACTCAAACAGAACTTTCTCCATCACCAAGTTCCCTTTCTTCTTCCTTGCTGCCTATTATTTATTCAGAGGAGCCTGGGCCCCTCTTTGACTCTGGGTTTTTGTAAAAGGTGAGTTGTAAATTCTGCATTCCGCGGACACTTGGAAGCAGACCTGGGATCAACACCAGCTCAGCTAGGCATGTCCCTTCTCAAGTATAAGGTCAAAGGACAAAAGGGATCAACGAGGGCTGTCCTGCCCTCCTTGACCAGGGGATAGGAATTCCCCAGCAGAGAGGAGAAAAACCAGGAAGGAGAATAGAATATATTTTTTCCAAGCAATTATCCACACTCTCCCCCCACCTCCGTTTTCCAAATTATAAGTTCTTTTTATATAAGCACTTTCCGTTAAAGTGGAAGAAATAGCTTTACCCGGGGTGTAAAATATATACTTTCTAATGTAAATCAAGGAGCTATTAATCCCATAATAAGAACACGATAGTATATTAATTGATGGAAATTGTGGAGTGGAATATTCATAATCAGCGGCGGTCTTTTCTTTGGAAGGAACAAAGGATTAAGTTAGGGAGACAGTAATGGTATTGTTAGCAGGCTATTTCAATGATTTTCTCCGCGGAAGAGTAGAGAAAGGTGAAATTTCAACTGGGAATATTAGACTATGCAGATCTCTACCCAGGGGTATTTCTCTCTGCTCAAACCGCCGCGCTGTGCTTTGCCTTATGATCCTATTGTTTTATTAGCGGAATCATTGCGTGTTTCATTTTGCTATAGTAATAGCACAGTGTCTGTCTAACAATAAATTATAGAGTCAGGCAAACAATGGTTTTGTATTTGGGAGACAATGAAATACCCTATTAAAATGCAGACTTCCTTAGGTCCCCGAAATTAGAGTCTTATTTTAAAATGATTCCATTGGGCTTAATACACTGTTTTGAACTAATCACGCTAACAGAAATCACTCTTTTGTCAGAGCCTAGAGGACTGTGTGAGTTACCTGTTTCCTTCGTATTTCTCCATTCATATTTTACCCTCAAATTCTCTTCTGGATAGATCTCATTGGTTCCACAGTGGAAGGTGTCGTGCTAATGGCAGCACTCTTTTGCACTCAAAAGACAGAATGAGCTCTAAAGACGCCATATCCTTCCTACCACGTTTCTCAAACAGAATTCTGTCCTGAAAGTCATCATGATAGTGACAGTAATAGTGATAACAACGCATGGTTTTTTAATGATCACTTTATGCTGGCCACTGCAAGCAGTGGTTCTCTTGTGGGATCCCCGTCCAAGCCGATGAGGAACAGAAATCACCATTTACTCCGCTTCACAGATGAGAAGACCGAGGTTCAGAGCGACTGGGTGCTTTCCCCCAAGTCACGTAGCTTGGTCGGTGCTGGTCCTGGAGCCCGAACCTCTGCCATCTGGTCTGTAAGACTCTTTGCCGCTGATTCATCTTCACTTCTCTTCCCATCTCTGTGATCAGAACCTTCCTGTGTCCTTGAATTCATCAAGACATAATGCTCTCCAGCCTTCAGCACCTTTTTGGAGCTGGTGAATGGGGTCGAGGTGAAGCAATACGTGCGGTCAAAAGTTTCCTTTTTTCTTTTTCGGTTGCTGTATGTCAAGTTCCCCTCCAGGACCAGGCTTTGTGTCATATGTTTTACATCCGTCATCTTCTCTCAGCCGTATTATTTGCATTGTACGGGATGAGGCGTGCGACGTTCAGAGGTTTTTTTTTGTTTTTGTTTTTTAATGTTTATTTATATTTGGGGGGGGTAGGGGGAAGGGGGGACAGAGGGAGGACAGAGGATACAAGCAGGCTCCGTGCTGTCAGTACAGAGCCCCACATGAGGCTCCAACTCATGAGCTGTGAGATCATGACCTGAGCTTTAGTTGGGCGCTCAACCGACTGAGCCACCCAGGCGTCCCCAAAACTCAGAGTTTTCAGTCACTGCTCAGGCCTCTCTGACCCAAAGGCCTGCCTTCTTCTGAGCCTCAATGCATCATGGAGATCCCATCTGGTTGTCAGGAAATAGTGCCTAGTGAGCGGACACAGGAAATCATACCCGTTAAAACAAACACACACAGGGGCGCCTGGGTGGCTCTGTGGGTTAACCGTCTGACTCTTGGTTTTGGCTCACGTCACAATCTCATGGCTGGTGCGACTGAGCCCCATGTCAGGTTCTGCACGGACAGCACGGAGCTTGCTTGCGATTCTCTCCCTCCCTCTCTCTCACTGCCCCTCCCCTGCTCCTACTCTCTCACAAAATAAATATTTAAAAAATAAATCAACAAACAAAACTTCTGAGATGAACTTGAAAGAGATCACTGGCAAAGAGCCTCTCTTTGACCTCAGTCAGGCTCCTTGGAATCTTCTTCCCAGCTAGGCCTTGGCTTTTCGACTTCCGTGTCCTTTCTTTGCACGGACCAATTTGAGCAGGAATTGCCCACCCCTGGTTATTATCTTCCTCATCCCGCACCCTCCCCGGGTAGTCTCCCATCACCCCAGCCCACCTCCAGCAAGAGGTGAGATCAGGGAGATCCCTGTGAGATCAGTTAGCCAGAATTGCCCTACCCACTTAGGAATTTTCCATTGACCATCTCCACCCTTCTCCTGAGCTGTGAAGTCCTTGCTCTGCCTCGTTGTGTGTGGAGCTGAGTCCAGTGACACTTTACTGCTACAGAACCCCTCTGCGGCAGTCCCCACACCAAGAGAGGCAGTACCCCTGAACTAAGTCTAAGCCTTACCCTTCTTCAAGAGTGTCGTGAATATTTTCTTTAACACCACTTTGCTGCTTCACTGGTTGGACCCGATGGGGTTGGGATGGAGACACCAAGTGACCACTGTCCCCCTAGCTGAATCTCAGTGGACAGCCTCAAAAATCAGAACCTGCATTTGGAGGACACTAACCGACATTCAGCTTCTGCCTTTGGGTGGGCCCACCATACTGGCTTTCCATGTGCTCCAGATGTTACACCGCCTGGGGACACCCTTCCTTATTTTTTCCACCACACCGACACAGCCCTGGTCTGCCATCCTGTCCTTTCACCCCTGCCGCCCCCGCCTCCACGAACGCTTTCCTGAGCAGATGTTCGTTTATAAATATGGCGCCTCACTTAGTAAATATTCATGGTGCTCTCGTGTGCCAGGATGGTGCTGAGATACGGTACAAGGATGAACAGAAGACAGTCGTCATCTGTCAGATCCCCCAAGCCCATCTGTGGCAACGTTTTCACCAGGCTGTTTGAAAGAGAGAAAAATAGAGACAAAGTAGTGAATTTTCTCGTAAAGCACATCAAATCTATTTTTTAAACTGTCATTTATTTCAGAATTGTATCTTTCACCCCCCCTTTTTTTTTAATGTTGTGCCTTTTCCTTTAATAAAGATGACAGAAAAGGGTAGTTTTTCCTTCTTTTTTTCTTTCTTTTTTTTTTATGGTCTTTCTTTTTTTTTTTTTTTTTCTTTGTAAAGTCTTTGACTGGCAAAACGAAAAGTTGAGAAGTTTATGTCAGCAGTTTCCCTGCCCACCCCACCCCCCCCCCTGCCCCACCCTGGCCCTTTTTTTTTTTCTTTTCTTTTTAATTTTCCTAGAACTTAACTCGAAAAGTGTGGGAATGTCTGATGTATCTGTATCCTGTAAGCTTGCCTCTTGATGACACTTGATACTCCATTGTTCCCTGATGATTTGTAAACGTTCGCCCTGTCTCTCCAGCCTTCTGCTTCTTCTGTCTCCCTCAAGGTCTGTCTTGCTCAGGCAGGCTGTAAGTAATCAATACTTGGTGATTTGACTTCTTAGCCCTAAGAAGAAAAAAAAAAATCTCCAGGTGCAGAACACAAAGGCCGAGCTCTTGTCAGGGGATTCCTCGCTTTTCCATTCTCAGCCAAGGGGAGGCAAGGCCACTCCAGACAGCCTTCACCCCCACCCCCTTTCCCTTGGCCCTTGTGAAAAGGGATAGCCAGTTTTCTATTACCATTGTGCTAACTGACGACTCAGAACTGTGACTGGAGTTTCAGAATTGCCCAACGCCCGTCCTTTTTTTTTTTAGAACAACCTCATTAACAACCCCCAGTTTTACATTTTATTATTTAGGGACTCAGCACTCTCCAGTGTTACAACTCGGGCCGCTTGTGCTTCGAGGCACGGTTCTGTTCTTCGCAGTTTGCGAGTAAACAGCGTTTGCAAATAAGCAGCTATCTTTGGTCTTCATCAAAGAAACAGGCAGAGGTCCTGATGAAACAAGGTGGAGGCACTCACTGGCTAAATTGAACTCTCCTGGTGGAGAGAGAGAGAGAGAGAGAGAGAGAGACAGAGAGAGAGAGAGAGAGAGAGAGAGAGAGAGTGTGTGTGTGTGTGTGTGTGTGTGTGCGTGTGCGTGCGTTTCTCTTTTTCCAGTACCCGTATTTGATCCCCTAACTGACATGCGAGTTCAGATGCCTCTCAGTGGAGAGTGAAGCTAAAACAGGTACATTTCTAATAGACTGAGCATTTGAATTAGATGGGCAGCTTTATTTCCTCGTAATACAGCTACACAAATGCCTGATGTTCAAATAGATCCTAGTTAGGAGACACAGTCTATTAAGAGGAGTATCTAATCCACCCCCCAAAATAATTGAGGATATTGTTCATTTTACATTTAGAATTTATGGCTATCAAAGTGATAGTCCATGACCAATCATCATGGGTTCTTTAAGGTAGTCAAAATTTACTGCTGGGCTACTATTCAAATATAACATAATTTACATTAAAATCAGATGATTCTTTTTAACCTAAATTGGCTTTTTATTTTTTTTGTAGTCTCTTTTAATTCAGCACTTTCACTTAATAGAGTTTGGTGCATTTAAAAATTGGTGTCAAATTTTTTACCAAGTTTTTTTTTTTTTGGCTTTTATGTAAAAGATGGCATTCACCATAAATATGAACACGTACACATTAGATAGTTACTTGAGACTTACTTTTTGCCTTTTGGGACACTTGAACGCGAGGCTGTTTGTTTTTCTCAAGTTGATTACCAAAAAAGAAAGACAGAAGGAAAATAATGCCGATGCCTAGTCCCTGCCCTGTCGGGGAATTTCTCGTACCCTTCGTATGAGCCCGTACTGAACAAAAGCAGATTCTGTTGACCTCCAAGCTTAAAAAGGCAAGAAATGTGCCAGCTTCTGCTGGAGCAAGGTGAAAGAGGACCATGGAAATTAGTGACTCTGAGGTGAATATGGGAGCCGGTCCAGGGGAAGTGTGCAGCTGGTCTGGCCTTGCAGAGTGAAAGGGCATTTCTCCAGAATTGCATGATTTTTTTTCCTTTTTTTTTTTTTTTTTAAATAGGGGACGCTATTGTCGTTCAGAAAGCCCTAGGCTGTTCTGAAAAGAGGCAAAAATCAATAGCCCACTTGTTGAGGCTAAGTGAATTAGTCTATGTTGAATGTAACTGAGTACCTGAACACTTGAGTGAGCAGGGCTTGTCGGGAAGAAAAGACAATTGGAAGGATTGTCCTTAAATGTCCACAGCGGCGCACATCGCTGCTTAATTACGCCCAATGATCAGTTTTGTGCAGCACTAATGTGAAGACTCTGTTTTTGTTTTTGTCTATCTGCCCGTGACCTGACGGCATGAATAGCGTTCCCCACTTCTCAAAACCATCCAACTGGTGGCAAATGGGCCGCAGAAGAGCAGGGAAACATGAATGGGATAATGCAGGTGGGGTGAAAACTCCTTTCATTAACCAGTTAGCAATGTAAACATGAGAAAACAGAAAATACATTAAATAAATGTTTCAGAAAATAACATCGTATTGTAAACTGGAATAACATACATAAAATATTTCACGTCAGCTGTGTTCCCCAGGTACAAAGTATACACAACATAAATAGTTCTAAGAATACCGAGCCCGAGCCCGAGTCTGTACCTGCAGTATTCTCAGTGTGTTCCCTGCTCCCCTCTGGCTTCTGATACCACATTTCTGGGGTTTTGGAAGTTACACATGTATCCTTGCAAGCATTTGTGGATCCTGAGAATTGTTTTCAATGTTTTTGCAGGTTCTCAGGGCCAGGGTCTAGCAAGGTCTTGCACCCGAAGCCGTCCAAATGCTCTTAGGGTGTGAACTCTTGTCCTTGACCTCACTGTGGGACCGCAGGCATTCAGCTGGCATGGAAGGAATGTCCAGGGCATTTTTTTTTTTCTTTTCTTGGCTGTGTGCACAGAAGGACACAGGGGCCCTCTTTAAGACACAAATTAGTATGTTTGTTTTGGTCAAGAGCCGTGCATTTTGTTTCCAGATGCTTCATTTCCATAACCTCTATTACTTCTCGTCTGTGGGGTTTTTTTGGTGCCATGAAATAGGGCTGGTTTGCCGGTGAAGGTACAATAGGCGTGTGGCTTATTAAGATGCATAGAGCTTGTCAGGGACCCTACACGAATTTTGGAGGCCTGTGAAAATATTATTGGCTCTGAATTATGGGAGAAAATTGCAAAGTCAAAAATGTGTCGATGTAAAATTAAATACCTACCAACCATAATGTTATGCCACTGGTCACTGGTAGCTCAGCTCCCCTGTCGTTACCGCTCCGTCGTATTTAATGTGGACAGTGCAATCATTTTAGCGCATTTGAATCCGTGTGGTATGGTTTCCCTCAAGAGAGAGGTCTCCCTCGACC